>NW_023241479.1:0-1355 GCF_002007445.2 Ailuropoda melanoleuca
TCAAGAAATGCCTTATTCAGATGTAAAGGAAAAAGGAATTGTTTCATTTTAAAAAAATAATCATTTTCGTTTATGCTTAGTTTGAATTGTACCTCTGCCTACAACTTTGATGTCATAATTGAACCAGCATAGAGCAATCCTGCATTTAGAGGAACATTTTCTTCTAAGAATGCAAAGCAGAATGTAGCCACATGGTGTCACTAAATCATAAAAATTTTACTTGAGGCCAAAGAGAGGTTTTTCTTTTAAATCAAGCCTTATTTATATATAAATTGTTCTGAAGTCTGTGATTTGTGAAATAACATGTGAAACTATTTGTACCATTTAAGTCTTTCGACTCATGTGAAGCATGACTTACGTCCGAAGTCCGTAAGTGTGCGTGCAGGTACTCGTCCACACGTGTAGCACGTATGTGGACCTGTGTAGTAGTTATTCAGTTTCACACAAATAAGGGTTGTTGTTTTTTAAATCTTCCTTTGGACTTTTGAAATAAATAGAAGCGGAACTCAAAGGAGATCGAGCCATTAAATATTTATAAGGAACCAGGGAGCAGAAGAAAGGAGGATGAGGAAAAGGCAGGATTACAGGAGCTCGGGAGAGACAGGAAGGGGACAGTCTAACACTGATAGAGCTTCTTCTCCGGCCAGACACATCATTACCTCGTGTGATCCTCACAATAGCTCCGGGGGAGAGATGCCACTAACTGCCGAATTTTACAGACAAGGGGACTGAGCCTTAGAGAAGCTGAATTTGCAGGTCCCTCAGACCGTACAGTTAGCATCCCGGTCCTGCATTGCGTCTGCAGGATATGAGGTGAAGAATCAGCCCCGGTGCAGCTTCAGAGCAGCCGTGCAGCCCTGAAGGGGAGCTCTGGCTGCCTCTTGGGCAGCAGCAGTTTCCAGGAATGCCGGGACAGGGCCCCGAGTGGCCACGGCCTGCTGTGCTCGAGCTGGGCACAGCCGCCCTGACTACGAGGCTGCGAACCGTGTGGGTGGGGACGATGAAGATGATGAACAATTGGGGAAGTTTTCACTTTTAAAATGCTCCAAAGGGAGTGTAGCAGTCCTTTATCTAGGTGTGTTCTGTCAGTTTGTCAATAGAGCTTTGAATTCTCCGGCCCTTTAGTTCCTAATAAGGTCATTTTAGACTTTATTATTGCATAGTGAGCCTGACATTCTTAACTCCTGATTTATTTTGTTTCTACTGTATTTAGAAACTTACTTCATATATTATGGAGTCTCTCTTCGTGAGCTCTCTTCACATCCTGAATTGCTGTTTTTCTTTTTTAAAGTTTAGGAATTTTCTATTTATTATTTTCACCTACAATCCTCTTTTTAGGTCCAAGAAAAAAAAAA
>NW_023241480.1:0-748 GCF_002007445.2 Ailuropoda melanoleuca
AAAAAAAAAATCATCCTTCTTAAAACTACACTAATTAAAGAAATTGAGGTAGAGAGATCTGTTGCTCAAAGAGGTGGGCACCTCCCACCTTATGGTCTTTTATAAGAGAACAAAACTGAACCCCAAGTGATATTTGGTTCTCCCTCAAGCAGTAAACTAATTTATAGAGTGTTTTATAGTAATGCTTTTAAAAGTTTAATATGCATATAAATATCTGGGGATCTTATTAAATGCAAATTGTGGTTTCACAGATTTGGAATGGGACCCGAAATTTTCATTTCTAACAAGCTACTGGGTCACTTTGATGCTGTTGGCCTATAGACCAAACTTCAAATAACAAGCCTCTAGAGTTTACAAAAACCTCCCACTTATACAAGATGAAGTAAAGCAGTTATTTTAGTAACCCAGTTTTTTATAAATGACTTTTCAAAAGGGTTAAATGAATTGCCCACAGTCATACAACATCGTGGAGCTGAACCCAAACCTTAGAACTTCTGGAGCCAAGGAAAAGTCTCTGCTCAAGTTCAATTTAGTTTCATCTACTGGCCTACTATATCAGCCACAAATACAAAGCCCTTCCGTTGGAAACCTGCTTCATATCTGTACAAAAGAAAAGCTTCAGCAACCTCCCCGTTCTCTTGTGTTTAGTCTGCTTTACTTGGAAGAACCTCACTTCGCCCCTTACACATCCTATTTTCCCACTCTTCTCTCTGGAGCCAACAAAGGGTCACCACAGCTACCTCTCCCC
>NW_023241481.1:0-209 GCF_002007445.2 Ailuropoda melanoleuca
TGCGAATTGCACTATGACGTGACGTGGCATAGGTTTGTCATGGTTGAGCTTGAGAGGGGTCCTCTCTGCCTGTTGGACATGAATGTTTGTTTCCCTCACTATATTAGGGAAGTTTTCAGCTACAATTTGTTCAAATATCTCTTCTAGACCTCTGTTTTTCTCCACCCCCTCGGGGATGCCGATGATTCTGACATTGGATTGTTTCATTG
>NW_023241481.1:329-1220 GCF_002007445.2 Ailuropoda melanoleuca
GTTTTCAGCTACAATTTGTTCAAATATCTCTTCTAGACCTCTGTTTTTCTCCACCCCCTCGGGGATGCCGATGATTCTGACATTGGATTGTTTCATTGAGTCAGTAATCTCCTGTAACCTACATTCGTGCACGTGGATTTTTTTAAGTCCAGCTTCTATTTTCGCTTTTTCTTCTACGAACCCATCCTCCAATTAGCTAATATGTTCCTCTGCCTCATTTACCCTGGCTGTCAGAGCCTCTAGTTTTGACTGCATTTGGCTCATAGAATTTTTAATTTCTGCCAGATTCGCTCTCATTTCCGCCCTTAGAGATTCTATATTCTCATTAACATTTTCGTTAATACTTTTTTCAAGTCTACACATCATCTTGACGATTGTTACTCTGAATTCCATTTCTGATAATTTGGTTACATCGATATCCATTAGTTCTGTGGCAGAGGCCGCAGACTCATTGTCTTTTCTTTGCTGGGGGGGACTTCTTGTCATTCTGATGAGGAGAGGTTGTGGGGTTGTCCAGAGCCCAAATTATTGACCAGGACCCAGGCCATGCGCCCTTGTTTTATAGGGATCTTAGGGATGTGGGCTTCCTGATTTTTCAGCCTGCCTTCTGGGGGAGGGGCCTGGAGTGCCAATACTCAGGCAACCCTGTTTGGGTAGAATCTCCGTGTCTCCTGTGAGGGGCGATGGGGATGGGCACCCTGTGAGCCGGTGTTTCCAGGCTTTTGTTCTCTGGTGGCTTTCCCTGTCGGTTTGCTGTGCCTCTTCTGAGAGTCAGAGCAGCAGTGGCTGAATCTCAGCCTCTGTCTCAGAACAGAGACCTTTCTCCACTGATGATCTGGCCACTTTAACTCTGTTTCTGTTGGTGCTGCTCAACCCTGCAGCGTCCTGGGA
>NW_023241482.1:0-1355 GCF_002007445.2 Ailuropoda melanoleuca
TGTTCAGGCTGGTCTGGTACCTATCCAACTCGACTCAGGGGACTGGCTGAAAAAGGGGTCCCCTGCTCCTCTGCCATCTTAACTCCCTCCCCTCTATCTCTGGTTTTAAGCAATTTGATTATGATGTGTTTTTTAAAATTTATGATGATGTTTCTTGTGCCTGTGCTTCCTAGAACTTCTTGGATCAACAGATTTATAGTTTTCATCAAGTTTGGAATTTTCTCAGTCATTAATTCCTCAGAATTTTTTTCTGTCCCTTGCCCCCTACAGGGACTGTAGTTACCTGTGTATTAGGCCACTTAAAACAGTCTCATAGTTCACTGATATTTTTTTCATTTTTGTGTGTGTGTCACATTTCAAAGTGCTCAGTAGCCACATGTGACTACTGGCTATCATATTTGACCCCACAGATAGAGAACATTTCTGTCATCTGGACACTGCCTTTGGCAAGCACTGTTCCTTTAAGAGATAACCAGGACTAATCCTACCATGCCTTAAGTCTGTTTACTTTGGACACCAGAGAAATCCAAGCCTCCTATGGCATCTCCCATCACCTAGATTCTCATCCCCACCTGACTGTCATCTGGGGGGATGTTTGTAAGCTGACTTGATCTTGCCCCTCCTACTCTCAGAATGACTTTCTCCCTTGCAATTCGTGTCAGTGATCAATAAAAGCCCCAATGTTTTCAGCCCCCTGTGTGAAAGTTTCCTTCATCCTCTTGCTCGCATTGAAAGATGGCTGTCCTCTGAACATATTGTTTCTCTTTATACTTTCTCAAGTACTGGCTGTTTCTTCTTCCTTACACCACAATCCTGCTGACCTGGAGGTAGGGTAAATAGTCTCTCATTTTTTTCCAGATTACTAGAAAAACCCAGTTTGAAACACAAACCGTTGTGCTAGCCCTGCTACCCTGCCCCTGAAGTCATCTACTATCCTCCTGGTCACCTGTCCCTTACCAGCCACCCCACTTCCTGGCCATTCATTGAAAATTTTAACATACCACTTACTATCTTATCTCTTCACCACTCCTGCCATCATTCTTGGTGACTTTAGTATCTACTTATTAGAATGAAGCATATGAAGTTGCAGTGTTCGTAGGCTCAACCTAGGGTATGATCTGTCCAGTACGCTGGCCCCTCAGTTCCTTGACCTTTTGGCTATCAACTCCCATGGATCATACCATCTCAGCCTAGTTCTCAAGTGGGGTTCTGAGAGAGAAGTAGGCCTAATGCCTAAGACATCCATTGTATATAATGAATTAACCTCTGTCCTTTGCATCTCGAATGGTACCAGTTATATACCATCCTCAGGAGCAGTAAGAAACAGCCAATCCATTTTCTGCATTCTCTGGTTC
>NW_023241483.1:0-1356 GCF_002007445.2 Ailuropoda melanoleuca
CCCTTATTCTGGGAAAGACCCCCAATTTAGGTTTTTCTGTGTGGTTAAGGGAGGGACAAAATTTCTTCTTGATCCCACAGGGTCTCAAGTGTCTTCAGGTCAAAATAATCCACACACCAAAGTGGCATATTGTGGGGGGGGGGGCAGTTCTGAACCCTTCACATGCCTTTTTTCTCTATTTCTGGTGATTTGATATGTTGGAAACCTGATGAAGGGCTGCTCCTCCCAAGACCCAGAGATAGTAAAGGACGCAAACACAAACGTAACTTTCATATGCGAATAAACAAATCCAGAGCCTACATCCCCCAGCAACTTTCTTGGTTGGGCTCTTAAGCTCTGAGCCACTGTTCTGCCCCAATCACTCCAGCATCAGGTACCAGACAACTACGGATAGCCCTTACATCCCAGAGCCTGCTGTTGTTATTCAAACTAGTCAGTCCTAAACCTGCTTCCCTTTCTTGCCAGTTCATTCCTATGAAAGCCACAACAAAGTCTCTTGATGACATTTCCCCCTCACTCCCTCCACCTCCTAACCAGTCCTGATGCTTCTCCATGTGTGCCCTTTCCCCCAAGACATAGTGTGCCCCCCTCCTTTAAAGATCTGTGAGTATAGCAAACTTTTTTTTCAATGACAGTCGTTCCCTGATCTCTTGGCCTAGCCATATGTGAATAATAAGAAAACCTACATTTTCATATATGTTTTGAATCATTTCTTGACCCCTCTCTTCACATCAGACTTCTGACTCCCAGAGCTTCCAATTTCTCTGTCTCCGTTTCTGTGAGAACAGCAAAGGCTCTGATAGTTTCTATGCCCTCAGGAGTAGTCTTCTGTCTGAGTCCTTCGTTCAAAAGTTCACCCACTTATTATTTTCCCAGACTTGCAAAATGTTCCAAGGAAATAGTGGCTAGTTAATGTCTGACTGCCCCTACAACCACTCACTAGCCCTGAACTACCCTGAATTCTGGTATAATAACATTTTTTTTTTCAAGTATCTGAGTGCTCAGTCTATTACCATTTCCCCCATATATATCAAATCCTAGCCAATTACATAAGCCACAGTCTCCCCTTCCACCTGACCCCATAACCATCCACCATCTAAAAAAGTGTTCTTTGATCCAGCTTTCTAGAATTCCCAGTTATCACTAGCATTGATTTTTTGTTGCTATCTGACTGATGAGTAACATAATTTCAGAATCCTAGTCTCAGGATATGCTATCTAGGCTAGTTTTTGGTTTATTTTCTCCCAATCCATATCACATTTTTCATTTCATTTATATCACTAACTCGTGGCATCAGTTTTTCAATTAAGAAAAATACATAATCATATCATGATCACACACCCCTAATATTCACAA
>NW_023241484.1:0-1356 GCF_002007445.2 Ailuropoda melanoleuca
CGGGGACAGCGGCTCCGGAGCTGCGGGCAGCGACAGGCTGCACGGGGCCGCGCGCCCCCAGCCGCCTCAGCCACCCCGCCGGGTGCTCCCCCGGCCCCAGCCACTCCCGCCGTACCTGCCATGGCCGCTCCGCCCAGCGCCCCGCGCCCGGTGAGCCCCGTGCGCTCCGCGCGCCGCGGGCCCTTTCTTCCCGGCACGTGACACGGCTCCGCCCCGAAGGGGAGGTGCCCCAGCCTGGGGGCGGGCGGGGAGCTCGGCCTGCCGGGGCGAGCAGGGAAACTGAGGCCTCGCGCCTGCGCGCGGACAGGGAGCCGGGGGACTCAGCCCTCCGGGACCATTCGGAAAACGGAGGCCCAAGGCTACCTTCCGTGGGAGGCGCGTGGCAACCTACAAGTGGGGAAACTGAGGCCCCGGGACTTCCGCTTTCGGGGAGCTAGTGCCTCCACTCGAGGCGACCCGTTATTGGATTGAGGCCTGGAGCTGGGGGCTACAGGGGACTCAGCTCATTGGGACGAGACGGGAAACTTGAGGGGCCAGAGATCTCGGTCGTTGAGACCAGAGAGAAACTGAGGCCCGGAGAACGAGCCACAGAGCCCTGGGACTGCAAGCCAGAATGGGGAAGGAGCCCCCCGAGCCGCGGCTCTAAAACGTCCCAGCAGGACGTCAGCCTCTAAAAGGTTAACTTTCAGCCCCCGAACTGATTCCGCGGTTGGACCGGAGCCCAACAGCCAATTATAGGAGGGTCATTTAAACTTTAACCAATAGGCAAGAGCCGCTGGATTTCCCTCCCAGCCAGTCAGTGTTATGCAGCTGCTTCCGCCAAACTCGTCCCCCTCGGCCAATCAGCAGGAGCTCCCACTCAGTTGTAGAGGTTGGTCCTCCGCTAGCCAATCAGATCCCGGGTCAAAACCGCTCCCGCGGTCTGGCGCGCCTCCCGACTTCCCACGCCCCTTTGCGCGGGGTGTTAATAGGCGGAGCCGGGCTCGGTGTCCGCCAGGCGTTTGCATCTCTGTCCTTTGTCCCCGGTCCTTATCCCAGGACCTTTGCTCCGAGGCGCAGCGACACTTCCCAGAACGGGGAGTCTCCAGCCTCTGGCAGGGCTGGAAGCCCGGGGCGGGGGCTCCTAGCCTGCGGGGAGCCATGGGCTGGGCTCTCCCGCGGACGGGTTTACTCGGCCCCAGACTGGAAGGGGGGGACAGGACATTGAGGGTGGGGGGCGATGTTCAGGGAGGGTGGTCTGGAGTCCGACCGGACCTAGCTCCAGATCCCGCTCCACCACTTCCCATCCCTGTGACTTTGGCCAAGGGGCTCCTCGTCTGTGTTTCACCATGGGAACAATAATATCTACTTTGGGTT
>NW_023241485.1:0-1356 GCF_002007445.2 Ailuropoda melanoleuca
AATGTAGGAGGGATCCCCTTTCTCCACATCCTCTCCAACAATTGTTGTTTCTTGCCTTGTCTATCTTTGAGCAAGGAATTCTTAAAAGAGCAGATACAAATAGTGAATGAACATTGGAATATATGTACTACTTAATTAGTAATGAAATAAATGCAAATTAATGTAGCAAAGAAATAACATATTTTACTTGCAATTAAAACAAAATGAAGACCTTGCTAGTGAAGGCGAAATGAGACACCTCTTGGGATCTGCTGGTGGGTAGAGAAAACTAATACAACATTGTTGGGGGAAAACTGGCAAAAAAGTATCAAGTGATTTAAAATATTCATGGTCTTGGGCCTAATAATTTCAGTTTTTGGAAAACACTCAGTGGAAATGACTAGAAGTTTAGACATAGCCTTATGTGCAAAGATGTTTATTAAAGAGTTATGTTTAATAGCAAAAAAAGGAAAGAATGGAAATTGTTCTAATTCCCAAATTTAAAGACATAGATAAATCATGATCTATTTATATGTTGGTATATTATGTGATTATACTAAACAATGATTATGAAGATTTCTTAATGACACAAAATATTTCTGATACATAAGCTGGGTTAATTAAGCCAAAAGTACAACATTACAAGTGCCATACAATGCATAGATAAAAGACGAGAAGACTATATGGGAAGCTTTAACACTGGTTAATTCGGGGGCTTTACAAGTAACTTATTTTCCATTTACTTTTCTCTATTTTCCAAAGATGTAATAAAGAACATATTTTATGTTTTAATTTAAGCAAACACATTAGGGGCGCCTGGGTGGCTCAGGCAGTTAAGCATCTGATTTTGGCTTAGGTCATGACCCCAGGGTCCTGGGATAGAGCCCGGTTTGGACTTCTTGCTGAGCAGGAAGCCTGCTTCTCCCTCTCCCCCTGCTCGTGCTCTCTCATTCTCTCCCTCTCTCAAATAAATAAATAAAATCTTTAAAAAAATAAATAAACACATTAAATAAGTCTGATATGATGTGTAGTTTGCATCAGCTCTCTGAAAATTTAGTTTGGGAGCACTAGTATTTTATTTTGCCGGTCATTAAAATAAGGACAATCAATCTATATCCATTTAGAACATTTCCAAAATGAGGCTACTAACTGTTCTTGCAGAGAATAAAAACTATAGTCAGACATGAGGGGGAGGTTACTGAGTCTCATTTCATAAAACACAATTCATAATTAGCACCTTGGTTGTCTCCCCTCTGGTTTTTTTTTTGTTTTTTTTTTTTAAAGATTTTATTTATTTATTCGACAGAGACGGAGACAGCCAGCGAGAGAGGGAACACAAGTAGGGGGAGTGGGAGAGGAAGAAGCAGGCTCATAGCG
>NW_023241486.1:0-1356 GCF_002007445.2 Ailuropoda melanoleuca
CTGAAGCCCTCAGTTTGTTTCTCAGAGTCCATATTCTCTCATGCTTCATTCCCCCTTCTGATTAGCCCCCCTTTCTTTATTCCTTTCTTCTCCTACCGATCTTCCTAGGCATTTATTCTTTTGATTCATTTAATTCTTTCGATGCTAGGCACGAAGCTTTCTATAGAGCGTCCTGTAGTTACCGTCGTTCACCACTACATGACAGGCTAGTCCGTCAGGAAAGTCACTCCTAAAAGGAAAAGGCTGGCGAGCAGGGAGATGGTGCGAGATGGCAGCATTCTAGAGCCGACAGGGGAATTCTCAGGGTGTTTACACGCGCAGCGGGGCAGCTCGGGCGCGCCTTGCTCTGGCTACGATCTCGAAGCCCGGGGGCCAGGCTTTGGGTTTTTGTTTTTTGGGTTTTTGTTTTTTGGTTTTTTTTTTGCCTTACTTTTGGCCTGGTTACGTAACCATTTTGCAAACTTCAGAGTGTATCTGCTAGAATGTTGATTTTTCTTTCTCAGAATTTTCCCTTATTTCCCAAGGTGATGGCTCCTAAGATAAACAACGTGGAGCGTGCGGTTTATTACTTGGTCTCCCTCGTGGCAACGGATACATCTACCTTCCGCTTCTGTGTGTATTGATCTGGGGCTGTTTTTCCGCGCTAGCATTAGAAACGCGGCTTAGTGAGTATCTGCATGGCGCTGTCATCATATACACAGGAATACTTAAATCTTCCGAACAATCGATGTTAAAACAGCAACACAATAGTCATCAAAATTACTTACAGAAATCGTGGCGTCCCATAGCTTCTTCATGTGACCTACATGACAGGTGTTGGTGGAGACTTGTTTTGGCAGCCAGGGTTAGGACACCAAGTGGCAACAACACCCCAGCCACCCACTTCTCTTCTCATTCTCTAGACCTGCCCCGTCCACAATAGCCGCTAGCCACATGGGGCACTGAGCCCTTGAAATGAGACGCGCCCTAAGTGTAAAACACATCTTGGATTTTGAAGACTTCGTATGAAAAAAAAAAAGTTAAATGTCTGTTAATAATTGTTCATATTGATTACCTGTTGAAATGATAATATTTTAGATATGCTAAGTTAAATAAAATTAATTATTAAAATTAATGTCATCTATTTCCTTTTACTTTCTTAGATATTTTAAAATTGGTAATTTTAAAATTGCATATGACGTGGCTCACATATGTGATTCATATTATTATTATTCCCATTGGACGGCACTGCCTTAGATGTTACTAGCAGTGCTCGCGGGGGGGCCAGCCTCATGGCGTGCGGCCAGTGCAGTCGCTCTGCCCCGCCACGGCCGCCGCCTGCCGCCTGCCGCCGGGGACAGGGTCCTGGGCGCGGTC
>NW_023241487.1:0-1357 GCF_002007445.2 Ailuropoda melanoleuca
GGGATGTAGCTCAGTGGTAGAGCGCATGCTTTGCATGTATGAGGCCCCGGGTTCGATCCCCGGCATCTCCACTACGTTTTCTTCGTTTGTTTTTTCTGATTCTTATTTTCTGCTCATGTTCTTCATCGTTAAAGCGCCATATATGTGATTATTACTCCTCCAGTCACTCCTTGGAGGTGGGATTTTCACGATAGGCGCGATCCTCCGTTTCTGAAACCCGTAACACTCCTGATGTACTTTTGTTGGCAGAGGCTAAGGGGAGCTGTTAGCAGAAAAATGTACAGGCGAAGATCATCTGTTGACTAAAACCACAGCCCCGGTGAGAAAGATCAACTGGGGAAGTCACGGACCTGTTCCCGGTATTGTGACTGCAGTAAAAGGCCCCCAGCACTCGTGACTGATTCCTCGCCATCAGAGGGCAAGTATGGAAAGTCTGACTGTGTTGGCCCTTGCCCTTTATTTGTGCTGTTAATAACCAACCAGTTTGGGAATGACCCAAAAGGAAACCAGCATTCCCAGCAGGCAGGATTTTGCTTCCTGCTTCATCAGCAACAGGTCGCAAATTGAATGAATGAATGAATGAATGAATGAATGAATGGCTTTGATGCACATACTGTTCACGTTTATATTTATACACGATTTGTATTTTATCATTAAAGATCAAAGATGTATTTTATTGAAAGAAGAGATTGTATTGCATTCTGCGGGTTCAGTTCTTTGCCTGCAGTAATAATGAATTCCTCACCCATCAAATCCTGTCTCTCATGTGACTTGACCTCATATTTGAAAGCATAAAAACTTCTCATCTTAGATCTGGAGGGATGTGACTCTTTGCACAGTGTTCCCTTTTGAGATGAAACTGAAATTTGTGAGATGACTCACCTGCTGGGTGGTGGCGTTTTGGTGACAGCTCCTGTTGCTAATGAGCTTCTGCGAAGGCTATTTCTCTCCAAATGTCAACCAGGTTTTTAAGGGAACAAAATGTCGAGGTAATTTCTAAAGTTATCAGGCCTCACCCAAAACAAATTATATGCTTCTGTTTTTACTTTGTATCTTATAATTAAATATTTCTAATAGCACACTGACAAGGAAAAAAATACCATGGGGTGTGTTGGGGAATGTAGCTGCCTAGAAAAGAGGTAGTGAATCTTTGAAAAATATGTCTTTTTCAACTATTACATTTTATTTCACACTTAAAGAAACAAAACTCATTATATGATATCACTAGAGTAGTCAAATTCAGAGAGACGGAAAGTAGAAGAGAGAGTGGATGCCAGGCACTGGGGGAAGGGGAAATGGGGAAATTTTTTTTCTTTTAAGATTTTATTTATTTATTTATTTGAGAGAGAGAGAGAGA
>NW_023241488.1:0-1356 GCF_002007445.2 Ailuropoda melanoleuca
GGGAGATAGGAGTGACTGCTAATTAGGCTATAGGGTTTCTTTTCAGGGTGATGGAAATGTTCTGGAATTTGATATTGATGATAGTTGCACAACACTGTGAATATACTAAAAACCACTAACTTGTACACTTTAAAATACTGGATTGGATGTTATGTGAATTATATTTCAATTTAGTAATTTTTTTAAATACCTCTTCTATAAAAAATCCCAGGCCCACGTGGTTTTTATCTTTTTAAGGCTTCTCCACAATCAGATCCTGACCCAAAGATGTGAAAGCAAAGTTGTTTGTTTATTTGAAAGATGATCCCAGAAAGTACAGTAAAAGAAAGAAAAAGTGATAAAGAGAAAAGCTAATAAACAGTCAAAGAGTAGGTTATTTCTGAAGGCAAATGAAGCTTGGTCTTGATAGACCCTCAGACTCATCACACTAAGAGCAAGGAAGTGGGGTATTTATCTATTAGCTCATTGGCACTTCTGTCCCTCTCCCTCAGGTTAAGTCTACCTCATTGGCCATAAAACGCCCTTAAGCAGAGAGATGTAGGAAGCTATTGGTATGTTCAAGAACCGTTTGCAGGTGTCATCTGGGATCGGCTGAAGTCTATGAGTAGGGTACCTATAATAATTGCTATAATTATACAGGTGAATTCTACCAAACTTTTAAGGGACTGTTATTAATTCATATCCTATATAAATTATTCCATAAATTAAATTTTAAAAAAGAAGAAAAGTTATATATCTTATTTTACAAGCCAAATATAATTTTGACATAAGCATAGGCCAGTTCTATTCTTGTATATCTAAAGTGAGCTAAAACATAAGCTAAAACTTAAATAACAAAATCCAAAACAACTAGAAAACATGTCCTATCGCAATAGACCACCATTTAACCCCAGGAATGTAAGGATGGTGCAACATCAGAAAATTTAGTCATACAATGCAATATAACAGACTAAAGAAGAAAAATCATATCATTATCTCAATCAATGAAGAAAAGCATATGATAAAATTCCACACCATTTTATGATTTAAAGTAACTCTCAGAAAACTAGGAATACAAGTATATTTCTTTAACTTGGTAAGAAAAGTAGGAATAAAAGGACCTTTTGTTACATCGGTAAATATTACTTTTCAAAAGCCCTCAGCAAAAATTAAACTTCATGGAAAAACTGTAGCTCTATCTGACCAAATAGAACTGTGCTTTCTCAAATATTTCCTTAGAGTATAAAGAACTATATATTTGCAAGGTAAACAGAAGAGTCTGAAATGCGCCTGGGTGGCTCAGTTGGTTAAGTGTCAGCCTTCGGCTTAGGTCATGTCCTGGAGTCCTGGGATCGAGCCCACATTGGGCTCCCTGCT
>NW_023241489.1:0-1357 GCF_002007445.2 Ailuropoda melanoleuca
GGACCCCTTCCCTTATTTTATTTCATTTTATTTTATTTTATTTTATTTTATTTTATTTTATTTTATTTTATTTATTTTATTTATTTTTTAACAGAGATTTCGCTTAGAAGTTTTCTTCTCTGGCATTCTTTGTCAAGAGCCAGTGCTCTTTTTGTCCATTAGTTTCTTTCTGACTTGGGACCATGGGTGGTTTGTTTTAACATTTTGAAGTTTAGTCCTAGATAGAAAACTAATATTGAAATTGGAAATGGATCTAGAAGAATCCTTTTGAATCATATGTGCTTTGTCACTTTTAAATTTGTGGTTGTTTCTAGTAAAAAAGGTAAATGTGATTTATCATCATCACTGGGATTCCAGACCAGGCTGAGACATTCAAAATCACATTCAAAATTAATGATGTCCTCTCATAACAACGATGTCTTCCTGACTTTGTTTATTTTAGGGGTATTTAATTTTTAGGAATGATATTCTTTCCTGACTTTATAGCAGGTTAAGTGGCTTTAAATATGAACACTTTTATTCTTTTTCAGCATAGTATTTCAAAGTTTATAGTAAGCTGAGTTTTTAAACTTCCAATTTTTGTATGCTTAAGCTTTTTATAACCATGGTGAAGAAAGAAAATATAAACATTTATGTTCGATTTTCTTCCTGTGTATTATTAGTATAAATTCCCACATCATTTTCATTCAGAATTATAATTTTGATTAGAAGCTCATATATATAGATATATACACATATTAGTACTTTTTGAGAAAGAAAATTAAAATAAGTAGGATGGTGGAAAGATGGGGCAAGATGGTAGGATCTTTTTCATGAAGCAAACATGTAGGTGGTCTAATTTGCTTCACTGTTGGTGCACTGATAAAAAGGAATTACTATTCATGAAATAGTAGATCTTCTGTATCCATTTCATCTTTATTATTTCAATTATCTAAATGCACATGGTAAATGACACTGATTCATGGGCTTGGCATGGGCAAGAGTTCAAAGGCCTCATCAGCAACAGACCCAGGAACTGAAATGGAACAGTACCCCCACCCTTACCCCACCACACATTTACTGTATAATGAATTAACTTCATCAAACAACGTCATAACTTTACAGGAAGAAGTTAGAAGACTCAATTAACATCATTATCTTCTCCTTTGGCAGTCACCTTAAAGCATGGTAAGCTTAGGGATTGGCTAGATAGAAGAGGATTTGTGGTTAACAAGAGAGCTGCTGTTGATGGCAAGCAGAGTGTCCATGAGAAGCATAAATCATGATTACTTGAAGGGTCGAGGAGTAGAATCAGTTTATTTCAAGGTAGAATGATTTGGGAAGGCTCTATGGAAAAATTTAGTTGCAGGTGTCAAGC
>NW_023241490.1:0-1357 GCF_002007445.2 Ailuropoda melanoleuca
AAAAAACTATTTTGGAAGAGGAAAGAAATATGCAAAGAGGATTTTAGAAAGCTATGGGTAATTGCTAAGCTATTTGGAGTTTCAAATCGACAAACAGCTTGTCAGGAAAAACAGAGGTTTTCCAGATTACAGATATTTCTTGAAAGCAAGCTGGTTCCTTAGTGTCTATTCATGCAGTTTCTATTGCTTTTAGTCTTGAATGGAGAACCACTGCAACCCTCCGAGTTAGGAGAATAATCCATCTTGGGTGTCAGTATTTGAGAACACCGTAAGCACAACGGTGTGGTCTTAATAATAGGAATTTAGGCCTTTACGGAAATGGCTTTACATTATGTCTATTTCGTGTCTTGGTGGGAATCCCATGACAAGTCACTTCAATAAGGAAGAAAAACCACTCCTCTTCAAACATGTATCATTGATATAATAAAGAAAAATAATAGTGACCAACTAAAAACCATCATTTATGCTTTGTAGGCATGAATTCTTTTCCAGAGATCAGAATCGCATACAGTGAATCATAGACGTTCCAGGTTGGATCCTAGAGGAAAGCAAAGGGCCTGGGGGGGGGAGGGCCAGCATCCCTTAAGGAGCTGCGGGAGGGATCTCTGGAGAGACGGCCAGAGACTGGCCCCATGTACCAACCATGCCAGTGCAGTACATGCAGAAGGAAAAAACCAGCTCCCTGGGGACCAGAATCTCAACTGCCATTATGAAGGTAAGGCCAACCCAACCTACATAAATACAGCACAATATGAGGGGCAGTTAGAACTTGCCTTGAAATTTTGCAAAATTTGCAACAAGGCCTGAGGACAACCGAATCACAAATCACGCCAAGAGGGAAAACCCTGTGCTTTCGTTCTGCACAATTAAGAGTTGAAGGTGAATGGCTATAAGGAGCCATAGAAGCAGCCACGGCAAATCTGGGGTCAAATCCCAGCCCTTGGGAGCCAGGAGAACTTAGGTGAGCCACACATTGTTTCTGAGTGTCAAAGTCATTGTGCCGGAGTGGGGATGGTAACACCAACTGTGTGACTTAATGAGACACCGTCGGTGAAGTGTTTGACACAACGCTTGGAATACAGTAAACGGTCAGTAGGTGGAACTATAATAACCATAAGAATCAAGAAAGTGGTGGAGGAGGTGGGTTGGAGAAAGGAGGAGAAGGACATGAAGAAGGGGTGAGGAGCAGGAAGAGAAAGGAGAGACAGAGATGGAGCAGGTGAGGAGGAGGACGAGGTCGAGCTGGAGGAAGAGAAGGAGAGAAAAAGAAAGAGGAATCAGAGGGACACCAGGTGGTGGGAGTATTTTTTCCAGCATCTCTAACATCCCGCTGAATTTAACTGGGGGGGGGGGGGGG
>NW_023241491.1:0-8914 GCF_002007445.2 Ailuropoda melanoleuca
AAATTGTGTGAAATGGCTGATCAGTAATACCTGTTCTCTGAATATGAATTTTAGTTTGGATAAAAGACATGTTATGATTTACTGCAACTTTAAATGTCTTGTTTCTATTATGCTCTCTTGCAAATTTTCAAAAAGGAAAGGCTATTGTTCAATTTTGGGTGGTCTGGGGCCCATTCCAGTTTGTCTAACAATGCTTGAAAATACATATTTGCAATCATGGAGAAAAACAGTTGGGGAGAAATGACTGGGTCCAGAGAGTGAGCTTTGAGAGAACACTTCCCAAAACACTTTTGCTGCTTTGAAAACATTGAAATATAAGAATAGGTGTATTCCTTTTTACATCAGTGGGGTCTGTGACTAATTCCACAGAGATAGATATTGGTCGTTTAATATTGGGTTAAAAGAGATCAGGAGGAATTCCCATTTTTCATACTCTTTTTAAAATGATTTATTTGTATATTTTAGAGAGAGAGAGACAGCGTGAGTTAGAGGAGCAGAGGGAAAGGGAGAATCTCAAGCAGTCTCCATGTTGAATGCAGAACCCAATGCGGGGCTCCCCTAGGAACCCCCATTTTTCTTAAAAGGAGTTAGCAGACATGGCTTAAGACAGGGAGTCTCAACCTTGGCTCTGTTGACATTTGGGGCAAGGGAACTCTTGTGGGAGCAGCAGGGAGCCTGGTAGCGTGTGGAGCAGCATCCCTGGCCTCTACCCACCAAGTGCCAGTAGCCCCCGCCCCACGGTTGGGAACCTTCAATGTACCCAGACATTGCCGAGTGTTCCCTGGGGGACAAAGCACTCCCTGCTTGGGGACCACTGGAAGCCAATATAATGTGTCCAGAGAACTGGGAAGATACACCCTCTGGGTATAATATTCTATTATGTACCCCTTAATAGAGTAAAAAGAATCTCAGACCAAAGACATATTGACGGGATATGAATACAGAGAGAGTGAGAACACCAATGGAAGCCTCATCACCGTGTAAACGCCTGGAGGCCAGGATTCAAGGCGAGTAGAGAGGAGCCCTACATTAATTTATTTTCATTCATTAAAATGATTGATAATCATTCATTCCATTCATGGGTTTCTCATATTCTACAGAGGGTGGCTAAGGACAGAGCAAGATGGAGAGTTTAGACGAGGTTGGTGAAAACCGTTACTGAGCCACTACCACTCATGTCTGGCAACATGTACGTAATTTTGTCCCACATTGACTCTGGGTTTGAGAATCCCAGGCACAGATGTGAGTCTCAGTACTCAGTCTGAAGAAGTGGATTATTTCAGGATGTTCATAAATCAAAGTGCAGTATAGCCTGAGATAGCCTGAACAGCACCAGACAATAGGATTCCATGATGTAAACGATCTCTGTCTGCCCTGCCCAATATCTTAGCACCAGCTCAGAGTGGCTCTTGAGCCCTTGAAATGTGGCCACATTTCTTGTGTCACATGTGGAAATGTGAACATTTGGGGGATAGTGAATTAAAAATACATTGTTTAGTGTGCCTGGGTGGCTCATTTGTTTAAAAGGCCATCTCTCGACCTCAGCTCAGGTCTTGATGGTTGTGTGTTCAATCTCTGCCTTGGGATCCACACTGGGCAGGAGCCTCCTTAAAAAACAAAACCAAACCCAAAAAACCTTTTACATTTACTTCCCCATTTTCATTGCTCTTGTATCCAGTGTGCTTATTAGAAAACATGAAACCATATCTGTGTCTTGCATTAGGTTTTTATCAGAGGGCCCTGATCTAGAAGGTGGAGAATTCTGCCCTGTCAGGACACCTTAAACTCAACCCTGCTCTGGGTCAGTGTCTGGGCCAGGCAGGACCTGCAGGCAGAGCTGGGGATACGCCTAAGTTTAGATCCTTCTTCTGTCTCAGCTCAAAGCCCAGTGAGGATTCTAGATTGGTTTCCAATCAGCATTTCAGATCTCTCACAGTTTGGACCATGTGCCCTTGATTTTCTGTGTTCATTCCTTAGCACTAGAAAGGACATTTAGTTAGGACCCATTAGGTATTTCCACTTTAAGGATGAAAGGATTTCAGGAAAAATTGCATTTAAATCACAGATGATCCTGCCATTCAGAAGTCCAGGTGATCTCCCTCTGGGAAGCCACCATGAAGTAGTTCGAAGAGGCAAGCCAATGTCCTCTCTTTGTTGCCTTTCTGAAGAATTGCTTTGTGGAAAATTTAAAAATAAATAAATAAATAAATAAATAAATAAATAAATGAATGAATGAATGAATAAATAAATAAATAAATTTATTTCTGGTTCCTGGCACAGGACTCCTAAAATCTTGCAGTTTCCTGAGGGATAGGAGAAACTTTCGTTACTCATAAAATTTCCAACAGACCTCTCCAGAGTTTAGGCTAAAGAGCTGAAATAGGGCGGGGCCCAGAATTGGCATCACAGTGGGGCTGGTCACCAGAAGGACCAAACTGGGAGTTAAGGATTGGAAATTTCAGCCCCAGCCACTGGCCATCTGTGAGGGGAAGGGGTTGAAGATTGGGTTATAAAGTCTTGAACAAGAGGTTGGTGCACACATTAATATTCTGGAAAAGTGATTTCCCCCCAGAGAGGGCTTGGAAGCTCTCCACCCCTCCCCAACCCCTTTAGACCTTCCTTGCTATACCCATCTCTTCCATTGGGCGTTTCCTGAGTTGTATTCTTTATAATAAACTGGTCGATGTAAGTAAAATGCTTTCCCGACTTCTGAGTCGATCTTTTTTTCCCCTTCGTTCACATAACTTTTATTACAGTGTATTTATAATTGCTTTTCCTTTTTTAAACTTTAAATTCAATTAGGCAGCATATCGTTAGTTTCAAATGCAGTGTTCAATAATATATCATTTGCGTATACCCCCCAGTGCTCTTCGCATCACGCGCCCCCCTTAATGTCCATCACCCAATTACCTCATCCCACCCACCTCACCTCCAGCAACCCTCAGTTTGTTTCATATACTTAAATGTCTCTCACGGTTTTTCTCCCTCTCTGATGACCTCCAGTTCAGTTTTCCCTCCCTTCCCTTATGATCCTCTGCACTGTTTCTTAGAGTCTACCTAGGAGTGAAACCATATACTTGTCTTTCTCTGACTGCTGTGTTTCACTCAGTATAATACACTCCAGTTCCGTCCAGGTCAATGTAAGTGGTAAGAATTCATCCTTTCGAATGGCTGAGTCATATTCCTTTGTATACATGGAGCCCATCTTCTTTGTCCATCCACTTGTGGATGTGAGTCATTCTAGTGAAATTATCAACCCTAAGGAGGGGGTCTGAGGGAATAGCTGACCTTGTGGTAGGGCAGAAGTGTGGGTAGCTTGAACACTCCATTTGTGACAGGCCTCTGCTGTGAGGACAGACTTGTGGGACTGAACACTGAAGTCCGTGGAGTATGAATTGAATTGTTGGAGAACTTGGAGAGTTGGTTCTGGTTGGTGTCAGGAAATAGAGCACACGGGTGTACTTGAAACATGAACAGATCTGCTCCCTCCACTGCACCAATTGACTGCATATTGCCCCCTCATGGGGGTCCTCTGTGCTCTGTGGTCTCTTGGATGAATGGAGTCAGGTTCAACTGGCAGTAGGGGAAGTTGGTTTCCAAGATCAAAGATCTGGAGCCTAGCTGAGAGCTATTCCCTAGGTGAAACCATGGATGCCGAAATGACCCCACTGCCCCCTTCCTCACTAAGGCCTCAGAGATCATTGTATCACAGTTGGTTCCCTACGAAAGGTGGGAATTTTCTGACTTTGGGCATTTTATGGGCCTATGCCCCTCAGTCCCAAGTGCAGAGTAGAGTGACCTGGTAGGTCTCTGATAAAGACTGATGGTTGAGTCCTGCTCTGGACACAAGTGAGCCACCTGACAGAGTCCATTATCAGGACAGATCGGTTTCTTGTGAGACATCTATTCTTTGGAGGAGTGATTGCCTCAAACACTCTTCCTTTCCCTTTGCTTCCCCACCTCCTTTGGGCTCTTGATTGGTGCCCTTGTGGAAGGTCTCCCTGTCATGCCAAACCTCAGGTGGAATCTATCCACTATAGACAGCACCTGCCTCAACTCTTGACTTCCCTCACAAGACATGTAACACAGTCTCGTCCTTTTTCTGGGCTTTGTGGGGGGAAAATGATACTACTAATGTGTGCCTTAACCTTTTGAAATGGAAAGGATGTGGCTACACCAGATTGCAAAAAAAGCAAAGGCTTCAAAAATCCTACTGCCCCCTATGTCTAGTCTTGCTTATTTCCCTCCTGACAACATTTTTACTGATTCACTGCTAACGATCGTGAGACATGGTCTCTCTTATAGGCATCATTAATTGAGTCCTGAGTTTGATGTTCAGCACAGATTTCTGTGGGAGGTTTTATTGACTGTGGAAAAAGCAGAGATAAGCCACTGAAATGCAAAAGGAATATGTGGGCCTCTTCTATGTCCAGGCTCTGCATTCTGACCAGTGACTAAATTTGTTTTTTCTCTCCAATGGGTATGACTGCAGATGTAGATACACCCAACAACAGCCTCATGATTTCTGCTGCCCTGAGGTGTGTCCAAAGTGGGCATTCAGTTCAGATAGAATCCGAAAGAGGTGCTGAGAGATTCAGCTACACAATTGGCATCATGGACTCCCCTTGGTTGCCCTCTGGCCACCCTACTGGGAAGTAGATCTGGGGAACATGCAAAGAATAGATGTGGGCATTTGCAAAGAATCTGTTCACTAACACAGAAGTTCCAACTGCCTGCAAAACTTGGATTCTGGATTGTGGATTTGAGAAATAGAAAGCCCTCGTTTATTTATTGGCACTGGGCCTAGGGCTGCTCTTTTCATCGACTCCAAGTTCTACATAGTGGTGGTCATCCTGGGTTTGGATATTTGAAACCTTTCATTTTCTAACGTCAGCATTGTGTCCTGCATGATTTCCTAACCTTGTGACCAGGTTTACCAAAGTAAAGGGGTTGTTTTATGCCATTATTTTCTGGGGCTTGTTCTCACGAATCTGAGATCATGACCTGAGGCAAAATTCAGAGTCCAAGGATTCACCAGGTTCCCGACTACATACACTTTTTTACCATGTATTGTAGTTGCTTGGTTAAGTCCATGGCACTTGGTTTTGTTCTAAAAGGTTTCCTTCTTTATGTATATTTAGAACTGGTTTCTTCCATTTCCATTGTTACTTTTCATGAACAGATCAAAATCCTGTGTCTATTGAGTGCCCAACCATGAGCCAGACACACACTGAACCCTGCATTTTGGGGGGTATTTAAAATACTTCATTTAAAAATGTACTAGTTGGGGCGCCTGGGTGGCAGAGTGGTTAAGCACCTGCCTACGGCTCAGGGCGTGATCCCGGCGTTGTGGGGTAGAGCCCCACATCAGGCTCTTCTGATATGAGCCTGCTTCTTCCTCTCCCACTCCCCGTGTTGTGTTCCCTCTCTTGCTGGCTGTCTCTATCTCTGTTGAAAAAATAAATAAAAATCGTAAAAAAAAAAGAAATTAAAAATGTACTAGTTGTTTGCATTGCCCTCAAACAGTTCACTATTACAGAAATGCGGTGGTGAAAATACAGTGATATTTCCCCTCTCATTATTCAGGGAATAGTCTGCTTTACATACACATACTGACCAAGAAATTCACAAAGGTTGAGAGGTAACTAAGTACGTCCTCTCAGCGATACACAGAGAAAAATCATGTAGTATGCATAGATTGTGAGAGAATGACATAATTTCATTAGTATATGCTTAGAGAAATATGATTTGAAGAATGCAATTTCTGTGAACACTGCTCTTCATTTTATCTGGGACCCATTTTTAACTTTGTTCTAGAAATGTCTGGTGACTCCGTAGGATAGAATGGGTGGGGATGGTGTTTTAAATCAAGAGTGGGACCTCTATTTATTCTCAATCTGTTTTTCTTTTCCCTCTTCGCCCTGAAGTTTGGCTAGTGACGCTATTTGGGCTGGTAGCAGGTCATCCCCCCTCATGTCGTTTATCTTCAAGTAAAGAAGAGTGAGAATGTGTGAGACTGGGTTCAACTTTTGAAACAAAGCATTTACTCTCCCATGCCCCCCTTGTCTGTGAAGACAGGCCCCTGTGGACACCAGAAGTTGGCCAATGAGTAGCTGCATTGTCTCTGAAAGTTCTATGATGTCACTGTCGCCATGGTGACTTGAGCCACACCTCTGCTTTCCTTTCCAGCTGGGACTCTTTGAGCTGACCCATTCCTGAGGATAGGTGTTTGCTCTGCTGCTCCAACTTAGAATGGGAAATTGCTGTGGTTCCTGCTGTGGTTCCTGCTGTGATGGTATGTTCCTAATGATCTTCTGAATGCTGTATGTTAGGACTCAGTTCACTCTTTCTCAAACTATTTTTCTCATCATTGAAAATTCCCCCTCTCCCAATTTCAGACAGAACCTGTCTATATTAAATTGGTTTTGATGTAACGTGTTTCTTAGTTCTCCTGAACTTTCACCCAGATCTCTTCCCAAAAGCTAAGCTATTTTTTTCTATGAGTTGACAAGAGTCTCAGGAACTCCTAGTTTGTTTAGAGGCACTTCTATTTGTGTGAGGAATAAATAATGCAAGATGGCATTGTTTCACATGTTTGAAAACACAAGACTTTGTAACAGTGACCCTCCCTTCCTTTACACTGGGATTCATCTCATTTGATCTGCAGACCTTAAAACAGGCAACTGGAACATTCTAGAAAACAGTCATGGATATTTGTGGACAAGGGCCCCAGAGAGTGGATTCAGGGACAAAGCAATAGGTTTGCTCGTTTCCTTTTTGTTGTTGTTTTTGTTGCTGTTGTTTGCCTCTGATTCTGTCCAAAGGAAATCGTGTTGGGGTAAAATGCTTGCATTTAGTCAAAGCAGCTGTGTGTCACAGAGAAATGGTCTGGGAACTCAGACACCCAGATTTGAATCCAGCTCTGGAACTTGTGAAATTGTGAGATCTCAGACAAGATCTAGACCCTCTAATTCACCTTTCTGACCACGTGACAGGTGTTCATTCATTCAATGCTCATCACACACTTATGCGATGATTTGTTTCCTTTCCCTATTCCTCAGGTGGAGGAACGGAGGAAAAGAGATGAATGTGACAAGGTTCATGAACTCCTCTAAGTAAAGGAGCCAGGAGGTGAATCCAGGCCTGTGGTCCAGTGCTCGTGCTCTAACTACTGAACTGAACTGCACTTATGACTCAGCCATGGGATCAGTAGTTACTGTGCAAAGAAGCTTTAGCATCTGCGTGGATGGCAGGAATTCCCTGAGCCAAGGGGAATCCCAAACACTGTTTGTCATTATGAGGTCAGCTCGGTGCTCACATAGCCCAGGGAAGATCTTGAGCCATAGAACTCCAGATCTTGCCATAGTCATTCATCTGAAAGGGGCATAGAAACCTGGTCCGTTTGAAGCCATGCTTGGGTTCAGTTCAAAGATTCTGAGGGTTTGGAGGCACCGCTTAGGAGAAGCCAGTCAAACTCTGTTTGAACGCTGGGCTACTCCTCAGCACCTGACCTCAATCTGGTCTGAATGGGGGAGACCCTTTCATGGTATTTGATGGCATTGTCAGTATGAGGAAGCCCTAGTCATGCCGAAATCCTGTGAGCTTAGGGACACTCCTGGGACAAGGAAAAATAAGACTCAAAGAACCAGTTCATGATTAACCTTCTGTCCAGAGCTGGTCAGTGCCTGGCCAATCAGTGTCATGGTATGGTCGCTCTTCAGGGCATGGCACAAATAGAATAAGAATAAGGAGCATGCTGGGCGGTGCCTGGCTGGCTTTGCTGGAGGAGCATTTGACTCTTGATCTCAGGGTCGTGAGTTCAGTCCCCATGTTGGGCATGGAGCCTTGTTTAAAAACAGAAAGAAAAGAATCTGGGACATAGTGTTGTAGATTTGATAACATTCTCCCCATGAGCCCTAAAAAAATGCTTGGATGCCATGAACTACACACTTTAGGGGCAGAGACCAACAAGAATTCAAACACTCATAACAGCCTGCTCTCCATCATCCTTGTTTGGACGCCCTTGTCCAGCTGGGCAAGGGAGTGTCCATGTTCCAGTGGGGGACTTTGCTCCTTCCAGAGCTCTCGCATTGTTGGCTAATAAGTGAAAGCATGGAGAGAGGCCATTCTTCATGTCTATATACACATAGCCTTGCAAAGAAAGCCTAGAAGTCAAACAGCATCAAATGAATAACGGTGCTTGGTTTTCAATGATAGAACTTCATTATTGAAAAATCATCAACAATCGATGAGCTTCCTCACAAACGATGTGAGATGAAATGCAACAGAAAGTCGTGCTTAGATCTGAATCTAAGTCTCTGAATAAAGGTTGCTTATTTATCACATGCAAAACAGGATACAGCAGATGATAGATTTAAATGCAAAAGCAGGTCTGGGTGATCCTTATGGAGAGTCGTGACAGGGGAGCTTCTCCAGGGCGTTGGTATGGAAGGGTCTCTCTCTATGCATCCTTTGTATATTCCCTGATTTTTTAAAAAAATATTTTATTTGAGAGAGAATGAAAGCAGAAGCGGTGAGTAAGGGGGATGTGGGGTGGGAGAAGAGGGACAAGCAGGCAACAAGCTGAGTGCAGAAACAGAAGCCTGGCTTGATGCCACACCCTGAGATCATGACCTGAGCCAGGTCAGACACGTGACCCGCTGAGCCCCACAGGAGCCCCTGAGGGGTCCCTCTCAAAGGAGGTGGGGCTTGGTCCCCTGCCACTGCAGGGTCTAGAGAAGGGTAAGGAGACTATAAAGACTGGATCTGTGGGAGGAATGAAGGAACAGGGAAAGTGCACATTCAGAGCCAGTGCAGTCTCGATTCCCACTTAGCCAGGCCTAAGCCCAGGCAGTTTGGAGACTTACTTAGATCAATACCAGTGAGATACTAGAGGTCATAGGCTTAATTTACT
>NW_023241492.1:0-1357 GCF_002007445.2 Ailuropoda melanoleuca
CCCCGTCATATATACACTGCGGAACAAGGATGTGACGGGAGCAATGAAGAAGGTGCTTTGCAGGGGCCGTGGCTCCAGCTGACTGGGCGGGAAGACCCTTTGATGGAAGACGTTGAAGGCCAGAGACTTAAAGATGTTTGTGCCCTTCCTCCATCATCCAAAATTTCCTCTTACAACTCTCACAGATATTTCCTTGCCTCTCTGTTTTATGTAATTTAGTTTTCAAACTCTAAGTCCGTGCGTTCATGTGGCCTCCAGAGATGCTGCCTGAGTGTTCCGAGAGCATCTGCGTCATGTTGTTATTTTAAAAAGCTCCACAGGTTTTTCTTACTCCACTGCCCCACTAGGGAACACTATTCTATTTTTACTTGCAAAAAGACGTTATCATACATAATACAAAAGTATAGTAAAATAAGAATAGGAATCATGAAAACAGTATCAGAAATATTAACATTTTAGCATTTTCTGGGAATTTGTTGAAGGCATATCACTTCTTCTTGCATTGTCATCATGGCTCTATTAGGACGTCTGTAGGTGGGCTATATCACAGCCTTTTCATAGAAGTAGGTGGGCAACTGTGGGAAAAACAAACTTAGCTCAAAGAAAAACCTGCTGACATCAATTCTGACAAAACCATTCACAGTGTATGTCACCTTCCTGTCACAGCGGGGGAGGGCGTTGCATCAGTGCCCGTGCCCTTGGGAGCTTCCTCCGTGATACAGCAGGGGGTGCCGACCTGTAATTTTGTTCACAACCAGAGAAGCACCGATGTGAGCTATGTAAGTTGGTTATTTTAAGTTTGTGAGCCATCTTGTTCATTAAAAATGACTCTTGAGACTCTCACGTCTGAGCAGTATATGACTCAATTCCTATTTTATATTCTAATCGTTTTTACCTACAGTAATGCAGCAAAAGTTTCAAAGGTAAATACATTTAGATACTGTCTTTATACCATTTTATAAATTTTTTGATCCAGGCGTCACTGATCAATGTTTTCTTATCTCACATCTACTAAAGGCTGCATACAGTTTGAAGGCAGGGGCATGTTATAAAGATTTGGGAAATGACCTCTTATGCCCAGGAAATCCCGTGTTCTCTGGAGTTTATTCAGATTCACTCAGAGGAAATGTAAAGAATAAAGTGTATATTGAATATTAAACAACTCCATGTGTGTAAACTTCACAAATAGCCATCTCAGTTTGAAGTGCTGTCGTACAATATGAACTAGGAGAGATGAATGCAAACATCCCAGAACAACTGAGTCTGACCGGGCAGCCCTCCAGTCTTACCTCGGGCTCAGCTTGCACAGAAACGTGTTTGGGGCATGGATCTGGGTGTTGTGTGCATGTATTGTCGC
>NW_023241493.1:0-1301 GCF_002007445.2 Ailuropoda melanoleuca
TTATAATTTAGAGTTTTAACATTTCACTGAAGGAATGAAACATTGCAGCCTCTGGTCGGGTGGTACCATGATACTTGGGATTTCCTATGTGACGTTCACAGCAGTGTCTCAACTGTGCCTGTCAGCCAAACCGAGACACTGAACGTCACCTGAGAAAAAGCCACTTTAACAGAAGTTACAGAAGTTAAAG
Organism: Ailuropoda melanoleuca; assembly: GCF_002007445.2. Taxonomy (NCBI): domain Eukaryota; kingdom Metazoa; phylum Chordata; class Mammalia; order Carnivora; family Ursidae; genus Ailuropoda; species Ailuropoda melanoleuca. The sequence continues at coordinate 191 of NW_023241493.1, forward strand.
GAGTGGCTTCTGAGGTAAATGCTATTCTGTTTGTAACATAATTAAGCAGATAGCTCTTAACAGCAAGGTCAGAAAAACAAAAATAAAGCTACTTCAGACCCAATTCTTTCTCAGGCTTTGAAGACCTCACGCATTCTCTACTTGCAGGCCGCACGACCCCTCAGGAAGGGCCTCTCTGCGACCGCCTGCGGCTCAGTTAAAGCCCAGTGGGTTTGGTAACTGTTCACAGCACCCCATAGCATATCGGAATAATTTCGGTCAGCGTCTACAAATAATGGGAGAGCCTCTGTATCACGTGACCAGAGTTGTAACCATGTTCAAAGGACAGTGACCACACGGCTGAAGGTGTGTTACAAACGTGTGAGACTAAAGTAAGATGCTCTCAAACACACGACAGATGACCAAGGGGCTGCTTTCCTTATGGGGAAAAAATAACAGAAAATCTTAAACATCTTCCTGAGTGAGGGATCCTTACCGCCGTCAGCAACAGTTGCTGGGTCTGAGCAAACGGGATGAGGCTCGGTACAAGCCACAGAGAAAAGAAAACACGAATCTAGTAATTCAGCCACACTCAGGACCGCACCGTGGTTTTGGCTCAAAGAAGGTATGAGTAACCTCTGACCCGCAGCTGTTACTGACAAGAATGCCCAAGCACCATGAAGGAAGGAACACTCAGGACTGAAGAGTCTGGAATTTTCAATGGTCCTCAGAGACCCAGCTGTTCAGCAGCAGAAACGTATCTTAGCAAAAAACGAACATGTGGANGTGTGGAAACCATTGCAGAACACCTAGTACCCAAACGCAAGAAGTGATGGTCACAGGTCCAGAGGTCTTTTCCTTAGATCCCAGATCCATGCAGCTGGAGTTGACCAAATCCAAGTCCCCCAGTCTGATTACACAAGACAAGGGCGTCAGACTCTCTTGGGGATCCCCAACATCTGGAATATTTTTCCTGCCATAACGTTAGACCAGCGGTCAACAGACCTCCTCAGTGAAGGGCCAGATAATAAGTTTAGGCTCTGAGCACATACAGTACGTGTCTTTAGGCTCTGAGGACATACAGTACGTGTCTGTCTGCACCGCTCAAAAAGCAGTCACAGTTAACACGTAC
>NW_023241494.1:0-1357 GCF_002007445.2 Ailuropoda melanoleuca
TTTCCTGATTTGTCAAAGATTAGTTGACCACAGAGTTGAGGGTCCATTTCTGGAGTCTCTATTCTGTTCCATTGGTCTATGTGTCTGTTTTGGTGCCAATACCATGCTGTCTTGGTGATCACAGCTTTGTAATATAGCTTGAAATCAGGCAACATAATGCCCCAGCTTTGTTTTTCTTTCTCATCATTCCCTTGGTGATTCAGGGTCTTTTCTGGTTCCATACAAATTTTAGGATTATTTAGGGAGGGGGTTGGTGGGGGGGGTAATAGGGTGATGCGTATTGAGGAGGGGACGTGTTGGGATGAGCACTGGGTGTTATACGTAACTAATGAGTCATTGAACACTTCATCAAAAATGAATGATACAGTGGCTAACTGAACATAATAAAAATTAATAAATAAAAAAGTAGAGATTGAAAAGGAAAAAATAGTGCCTGGCACAGAGTAATCATTTAGAATTATGAATAAAATCATAAAGATGGGGGGGAAAAGGAGACACTCACATCCTTTTGTCTCTTCCAGCTCCTTAATTCTATGGGAAAATATACAGACTCGATAATATCCCACAGCTCGTTAAAATTCTTCCACAAGAGGACACAAATCTAGTATCAAGATACCAGTGTATTGCCACTTACCTTAAATAAGGTACCTAACTTTTCTGAGCCTGTTTCATTTCCTATAAAAAGGAGATAATAACATTTTTGAAGGACTCAAACAGATAAGGCATACAAAGTGTTTATCACATCGCCTTACTCGTGACTAACATTTGTTAAGCTCTACTGTTTTTATTATTAGGGAAAACACTAACTTTACATGTGTGGATTTGTAGATTTCATAATTTGAAATAATCACTTCCATTTCAAAGATGAATAAGAAGAAAAACTCACAGTGATGGAAGGCCCGCATCTCCCCGTTCTACAAAGCCAAGTTGAAAAATGATTATCAATGTCACCTGACCCACTATTCCTGTCCTCCAAAGCCTTCCTTCCTGAAAAACAAGAATCATAAAAGCAGAGAGCAAAAAGCAAACCAGAAAGTGACATAGAGTTAGCAATACACCATGAATTGAAAACGAAGGAAGGCTTAAAGGACAGGGGAGACACGCAGATGTTTGCTGGGAACCGGCCACTAAGCTGGTTTGAAGAAGTCCCTGGCCAGATTAAAGGCAGATTCAGGGGTGCCTGAGTGGCGCAGTGGTTAGGCGTCTGCCTTTGGCTCAGGGCGTGATCCCGGCATTCTGGGATTGAGCCCCACATCAGGCTTCTCCGCTGGGAGCCTGCTTCTCCTTCTCCCACTCCCCCTGCTTGTGTTCCCTCTCTCGCTGGCTGGCTCTCTCTGTCAAATAAATAAATAAAATC
>NW_023241496.1:0-1357 GCF_002007445.2 Ailuropoda melanoleuca
TCCCGTAACGCCGGGATCACTCCCTGAGCCGAAGGCAGACGCCCAACCGCTGTGCCACCCAGGCGCCCCTTAATTTTATTTATTTATTAAGAGATAGAGCGCGCACAAGCAGGGGGTGGGGGGGCAACGGGACAGTGGGAGGAGCAGAAGGAGAGGGGGAGAGAGAATCCCTGCGGAGCCTGATGCTCCGCTCAATCCCAGGACCCTGAGATCACGACCTGAACCGAAATCAAGAGTTGGATGCTTAACCGACTGAGCCACCCAGGCACCCTTTTTCCTGGAACTTTTAATTATTAGTCATACAGATTTAAATTCAGAAAGCAAGCAATTATGAAGGCAAAAAATAATTGTCATGATTCTTTATTCTACTTGAGAGACTCTGGAGTTGGAGTAATAAAAAAAAAAATACCAGGGACTTTTTTTTTTTAATTGGTTAATGCCACATAACGTGGGCTTCTCAGAATGCGATGGCAAACTTCCAAATATAATGTGGTAGTCAGAGGAGAGTCAGTTGGTTTTTCAAGATACTGAGAACACAAAATGTGAACACAAAACTTTCCAACTCCTACATTGAACATTAATTCCTGAAAAATATTAGATCAAAGTGATGTTGGCTGACTTGGTAGCTTTGTTGTTTTGCCAAGGAGAATGTTCACTTTTTTCATCTTAACTTCACATTGCTCCTTCAGAAAACTGACTTTACCGAACGATAATCCTATTTACCTTCAGAAAGAAGGAAGTTGTGAAAACCTCGTGTTACTGGAGTTGTTCTTGGTCATTCAGCAGCGCATCTGTCCTCCCAGAAGGAGAGGTGCACCCTGCCCTTGGTACCCAGATAGGACCAACAAGCTGGAAGAAAAAAGTTGAAATTTTGTAGTAGAACCTTGTAATCGAATGAGCATATAACTCAGAATGAAGTTAACTACTTAAAGTTGGCATATGGGGGATCCAAATCTCTTGTAATAAAAAGAACCGTCTCTGAAAACAATGTTGGTGTTCGTTGGCTTAATTTTTCCAGCCTATTCAAATGGATCTGATCATGTTGTGGTACTTTCCTGCTAAACAGAAGAATAAACTCTGTGAGTGGTGATGATTAGCTTAATTTCTACAGTATATCAGACTGACTTCTGCTTCAGACTGGAAACCTAGGAGTCTGGAAATACACCGTACTTGATTTGGTTTGGTTTGGTTTTTTAAGATCCTGTGAAATAATTTGGGGCATTTCCAAGAATCTGTATAGTTTACTGTCTGATATAGTGTGTTCATTTGCTGTCTTTTCTCTTTTCTCCTTTCCTTTCCTTTCCTTCCCTTCCCTTCCCTTCCCTTCCCTTCCCTTCCCTTCCCTTCCCTTCCCTTC
>NW_023241497.1:0-1358 GCF_002007445.2 Ailuropoda melanoleuca
AAAAAAATCTACCTTTTAAAATCCAAGCCTAATTTTTCAATTTCACCTGTATCCTACCACTCAACCATGTGATCATTTGATTGCTTTATTCTTCATTTATTCTATTCCTTGCTAGTAGTAAACAAGAGAAGAATTGATAATGAACATGGGATGTACTGCATAACAATAACTCTTTAATAAAAAGGTCAATCCCCAGTATATGTGGGGCATGTCAAGTGTTGTATTAAGTTTGAGAACATGGCAACAACCCCATTCTAATATTTGCTTAAACATTTAAGATATAAAGAAATTGTTCATTGAAGTGTGGATTTCATAATTAGCTGGCTAAGTACAGAACAAAAATCAGAAAAGGAATAATGTTGGGAATAACCTACATTCACAGAACAGGGAAGAGAGTTTAAAACATGTAGGGCAGCTGCTAATATTAGAACGCTTTTGAAAACATTGTCATTGCTTTATAGCAACAAAGAAATAGTGCGATTCTAAGGAAATTGTTTAAAAATAACAACAAAATGTCACTGTGGGGGCCATGGGCTGTGTAAGTCAAATGCTCCATTTCTGAAAAGGTTTGTAGGTAAGGGTTAGAATATTTCCTCATTTCTGAAATCTGGCTGACCCAGAAAGATTCTGTGGCAAAGCCTACAGGGGAAGCTGCGTGCTCTGCCACAGCAGGTATAGGACATAAAACACACTAGTAGAGAAAGAGAATAAGCTTTGGAGAAAGAAAAATATTCGGATGTCTATTCATAAAATTAACTGTCTGACTTCAGCAAAGTGTTCACCTTCCCTAAGTTCAGATTTTTCCTCTGTTAAGTCGTAATGATAAAATCTGCAATACAGGATTGTTGCGAGGACTTGATACCATATATAAAGCACCCGGCATGATGTCTTCTGTTAATAAGGGGTCAAATGCTCATTCTCTCCTTATACAAGGTTATACTTCCGTTCAACAGAAGGCGACTTTCAAGTTAGCACCCCCTGCTCCCTCCTGCTCAGTGCAGAGTAGTAGGAGAGAATTAGTCTCAGTGCTTATGGGGGAGAAAATGAAAATGAATGGATTTAAGGGAACCATTTGATCATGAAAATGACTACTTTTTACCTGACACTTTATTTGCTATGAAAATACTCAATATAAAATTAGAATAGAGGGGTGCCTGGGTGGCTCAACCGTTATGCCTCTGCCTTTGCCTCAGGTCATGATCCCAGAGTCCTGGGATCGAGCCCCACATCGGGCTCCCTGCTCAGTGGGAAGCCTGCTTCTCCCTCTCCCACTTCCCTTGCTTGTGCTCCCTTTCTCACTGTCTCTCTGGCAAATAAACAAATAAAATCTTTAAAAACACCTTTAAAAAATAAAAAAA
>NW_023241498.1:0-1358 GCF_002007445.2 Ailuropoda melanoleuca
GGGGAAGACCGACAAGTAACAGGGAAATGGGTAAAAAAAAAAAAAAAATGATCTCATTGCGTTCAGTCTCAGAGAGAAAATAAGGTCCCTGGTTCCTGGCGTAGCTTCTAAAATCTTTGGGCTCTTCAGAGTAAGAGTACCTCTTGTATGCTTGAGATGACCAGTGGCTGAGAAGCCCTGGAGAACTTTAGGTTGGGGACTGATCCCCAAAGACCAAGGAGTGATTAGAAGGTTGGAACTTTCAGCTCCAATCCCTCACTGGGGAGGGGAGAGGGTTGGTGATTAAGTTAATCACCAATGGCCAATGATTTAATCAATCATACCTACATAATAACCCCTCCCCCACCCCCATAGAACTCCCTATAGGCTAGTGAACACACTGAGGTCATCGGAGGGTAATGCACCTGAAAAGAGGGTTGCGGGAACCCCCAGACTTTGTCGGCAAGTTGGGCAGATGTGTGGGTGACCTGGGGACACAAGACTTGCACATTGCACCTAAAGGTAGGGCAGTCTTGTAAGAACTAAGCCTGTCGACCTGTGGGGTCTGTGGCTAACCCTGGGTCATTAGTGTAAGAACTGAATGAGTTGTATGTAGGACACCCAGTTGGTGGACAGAGAATTGGAGGATTGGCTGATATGAGGGAAACCCCCACACATCTGGAGTCATGAGTATTGTGAGTGAAAGCAGACCAGGACGGGGATCAAGAGTGAGAGTGAGATGGGCTGATTTGGAAACGCCTCCCTGAGGAAGCAACGAGAATGCAGGGAAGGAGTGAGCCAGGCAAAGTTCTAGTGGAAGTGTGTGCTAGGCAGAGGAAACATGTTTTCAAGGCCTTGGGCGGGGAATGTGGTTAGTGTGAGCCAAGAGTAGGAAAAAGTCTGGGAAGCTGGAATGGAAGGAGCTGGAATAGAATGAGCAACTGGGGTTGGGATAGCAGGAGGGGAGAGGGGACAGAGGATGGGTTCAGAGAGTGAGCCCTAAAGGTGATGGGAAGCCTTTGATAAGTGATTAGGATGTGTATTTGTGATTCTAATCTGTCAAATGCAGAATTAAATGTTTGCATTATAGATATATATATATTTCCCCCCTAAGATAAAGAAATGGTGCTTCTCACTGTGACTACTATAGGCCTTTAAGATGATTAGCAGATAGGCTGTTCTCCTGACTTTCCCCTAAATGGTGGTGAGAAGCCTGAGCCAAGGGGCAGGTTTCTTCCCCATTCCTGACATCTTCCCTTTGGGGAGGAGAGCTCAGTGAAGGGAGTCTGTCCTGGTAGCAGGAGAGGCTGAGATGCTCAAAAGGGACATCCTGAAGAAGCCCTAAACATTCAGTATTCACTGAGTATCCGCTGTGTCAG
>NW_023241499.1:0-1358 GCF_002007445.2 Ailuropoda melanoleuca
CTCTTACAGGGTTAATAAAAGTCATCAATTCTCAGTTTTTTCAGGTTGTATTTGTTGTAGGGATAAAAGAGAGATGAGTCCCAAACTCTTTTCATGTCAGAGATAAAACTGGACAATAGCTGTCTTTTTAAGTTTAGTAAATGTTTAAAAGTTTCACGTTCATTTCTGGAGAAGACTCGACTGTTCAATAACAATAAACATACAGAGTCGATATAAGTTCTAACTCTAAATAATATAAGTCCTAACTCTCAGTTATATTTCTTGCATTGGAAGACATTTTAACCAGAGAATGGTATTACTCAAAATGCATAGGCAGACATTGTTTTATTTTTTTCAATTCTGTGAAATACAGTACAGTATGATGAAATTTCCTATTGCAGCCTCACATTTAAAAAAAGAAAGAAAGAAAACATACTGCCAGCAGCTTGATATATGTTTGTCCCATAAAACACTATATTTTATGCTTTCTCTTAGAAATTTTATATTAAACTGTGCATTTATGTGATTGAGATTACATATGGGAAATAGGTTTGTTTGCTTCAGTCAGATGAATTATCTTTTAAAAATTATTATGATTATAAAACTAATACAGAAAAAGAAAACTTTAAAAAACTATATTTTGAATTCCCTGCAAATATATAACAAAAACAATTGCTCATATTATGCTATTTTTTATAATATTTTTTATTCACTCTTTACATATTTTAGGTAATAGCACTCTAAAATATATCCTACTCTCTTCACATGTTATCAAAGCAGAAGTTTCTCCAGACACGATTATATCTATGTGGATATAATTTAATGCCTAAAGTTATCTTATCATTTATGTAGCTACTCTGTATTATCAAATACCTAAATTATTTATAATCATTTCACTATGTTTTGTCCACACTCATTAAAATATGTTAAAAATTTGTCTCCCAGATTTACTGACACAAATAGCATTATCGGCTTTTCAGAAATAAGTTTGATAATTTTTCATTTGCCCAAGCTTTATTCTGTTTAAGGCAACATTTGTTGTTTTCCATGCTTTGGGTAGTATTTTTTAGTGCTTTACTTGTGAGCATCACAGGAACCATATAATGTTGATTTTTGTCACCCTTCCCATTTAAAGATAAAGAAATTGTAGCACAAATATATAAAGTAAATTGCTTAAGGTTAGACAGAAGCAGGCAGTGGAGCGAAAGTTTGAAGCAAGGCAGTTTGGTTCTGGTTTCTGGATGCCTCTCCACGATGCTTTATTTGCATTTCCATTTTGCCACATCTTCAGCATTTAAAAAATTTGCTAATTGAGGGGCGCCTGGGTGGCACAGCGGTTAAGCGTCTGCCTTCAGCTCAGGGCGTGATCCCAGCGTTAT
>NW_023241500.1:0-1358 GCF_002007445.2 Ailuropoda melanoleuca
TTAGTTTAGGCATGGGTTATCTGAAAAGTTTTCCTATTCTTCTCCTTCATGCTGTTACTTTCTAGCCATTTTCTGCTTAGGGGTCAGAGGTTTCTGGGCATGGAAGAGTAATCTATATTACAGCCATGATTTTACTGCTGGTGGTTTGAGAATGAAGGGGACCAGAGCATGCCACCCCAAAATATGCCTCTTTATCATAAGCATTATTTTGAGCTGAAGGCAATTTCGGAATAGCAGATGCAGGAAAAGCTAAAAATGAAGCCTAAGTTTCCCTTTTGTAGAGGAAATTTCGGTTTGCAAATGTGCCCCTCTCTCCCATAGCAGGAAGGGGAGGATGCTTGCTTAACTCTTACCAGTGGAGAAGGCACTGGCTTAAATCTGCTTAGCAAACCTTACTAAGCAACACTTGCTTACCATACTTTTCCTCGTCCCCTGCCCATTACTTCCTCCCCTGTCCAGAAGCCCCCAACTCCTCTTCCTTTATCTAGCCTTTTGTCCATACCCTGCCACCCTTTAGGGTCGTGTATAAGTCCCCAAATTCTAAATGCCTCCTCGAGCCACATTTGTCTATGTGAACTTCTGTGCATACATAATTAAATATTTTTTTCTTTGGTTAATCTGTCTTTTATCAGTTTGCTTCACAGTTCCCAGCCATTGAATCTACAAAGGTAGAGGAAGAGTTTTCTTCTTCCCTACAGTTTTGCCAGCCATGAAGCTGGGACACCTTACTCACTCCAGAGGCTGCAGTTAAAGTCTTAGAATGTCTGACAAGGGCTAGAAACTCTTACTAATTTAGCCTCACAGATTTCTGCCTACAGAGTCCAATAGACAGAGGGCAGTTAAGAGTCTCTTTGCCTTTGCTTTGCCAAATTTAAATTAACAAGAGAAAAATATGATAGGAATTCATTTTATCTGCATTGTGACTCTTGCGAATTTGGTTTTGAGTACTCAGTGGTTATTGGTCCTTTCCTTCCCAGGGATGGTCCCTGTTTTCCTGTTTGTCTTGCTTCACATCCTGAGAGTTTGGCTTGGCTCTCTGCCTGCCAGGGGCACAGGTTGGTAGGCCAGTATCTATAGGTGGCCAACCATAAAGTTGAGGGGCCCATGAATTTGTGGATGGCCAGACAGAATTGTGGGTTGTACCCCATTGTGGCTGACTTCCTACAGACCGTTGCCAGCTCTCAGAGGGTTCATCTACGTGATTCTCCTTTTTGTATATCTGTGGGAGCGACTTTGGGTAAGAGGGCTGCATCATCCGTGTAATACCTCTCGTGTCCATAGTTGAGCTAGAAAAGAGCTTATTGGTTTTAGATTTGAGTCAAAATTGAAGTAGGTATACTTTTGGTTAAAAAAAAAAA
>NW_023241501.1:0-1358 GCF_002007445.2 Ailuropoda melanoleuca
TTTTTTTTAAACTAAAAATCGCGTTTTATTTTACATTACATAAAAAGGTTGTGCAATAAATCAAATAAAATCTACCATTAAAATTAAGTTTGTAAACAAGGGCAGCCAGTAAGAAACCGGCAATGTACAAGTCTGTTGCAGTCCGGGTGGCAGAAGTTACCGCAATTGCTCCATGATTTCAAGAGTTCGTTTTTATAAAAACAAAAATCCACGAATAAAGGGCTATACAGACAAAAAAAAATCCAGAGGACACATGTCTGGTGATAAACAGCCCCTCCAGAAGTCCAGCTTTATACCAGAGGATAGCTTGCTGCTGTTGCGACGCCACACTGGTTCTTTTTGTCTTTTGCCATGAGGATGTACCCGTCCTTTCCCCATTTCTCGCTCCAGCTGTTTTTCACAATCCAGTACTTCTTGCCATCTTCCTCCGTTCCCTCGAATCCATAACCTACAACAAGGACACCATGATCCAGGTCTTGGCTGCTGCACTCCGGCTCAACGTAGACACCAGATTGGTAGAACTGGAAGGATGTGTGCCCTGCATCAATAGCCACAGAGACAGGGCCAATGGCTGCAACTGCCTTCATAAGAGCCTTCTCATCACCATTCTCAATGTCTACAAAGCCAGTGTCATTAGCAGAGTTGAAATCGGGATTATAGTGACACTCCTGGTCATCCTTGCCAACATATGGGTATGAATCTTCAGAATCAATTCCTTTATTGTCCACGACATACTGGAAAGCCTGGTCCATGAGGCCACCATTGCAGCCTTGGTTGCCTTCAGGGCGAGAGCAGTCCACAAGGTTCTGCTCGCTGAGAGAAACGAGTGTGCCAGTCTTCTTGAAATGCTGCCCTTCAAGTGCACCAGTTGAGCTGAAAGCCCAGCAAGACCCACAGGAGCCCTGGTCTTTCACTGGTGTCACATATCCATGTTCACGCCAGTCTACAGACTTTGGGGCAGTAAAAAAGTTAGGTTCAAGAAATGTGGCACCTCGTAATTTCCTCTCAGCCTTTGGTTTGTAGCCATTCATTAGTTGCCTGAATTCCTCGGTTGTCATGTCCCCGAAGTGGTTCATTGCCATGCTGAAGGTATGTTTGCCCATAGTGTAGTCCAGGTTGTGCAGTTCAATCAATTTTAGGTTCTTCTCCCAAACCATCCTCCTCCAGCCTTCTTCCTTCTGGTGGTAGGTTTTCCCGTGCCACGTTTTCCATTGAACCCAGTGGCCATCCAGCTCTGGGTCGAGTCCTGGGGCAGCAAACACAGCAGAGGCCAACAGGCAGAGACACACGTACATATTCATGGTTGCAAGCACACCTTGTTCCTGCAGCTCTCACCGGCGACCTGCTGTGTCCTCGGC
>NW_023241502.1:0-1651 GCF_002007445.2 Ailuropoda melanoleuca
AACCATCTCAGATTCGCACGGGCTTTCAGGGCACCAGACCCTTCTAGACGTCTTCCTCTTTGATGCTATCCTTTCCCCACTTCCCTGGAGGGCAGCGGAGGTGCTGAGGTGGGGCTTTCTGTCCCCAAAGCTGCTGGGGAGAGCTGCTTACAAGGTTTTGGCAAAGAAACAACACAGTTCGTGGCAATAAATTGTGTTTTCAGAGCCTCCGCAAANACTGTCCCGTTAAAAGTAGAGCAGTTTTCGTGATCCGTCCCAAATACATAAACCAAGAACTATCCACGAGGGGGCAGGGTACCTGGCTGGCTGGCGCGTTCCATCAGGCACAGCCAGGCTGGGAAGGAGCAGGTCCTGGCTGGGGAGCTGACAAGGACCGGAGGAGAAAGGAGTTGTGTATTTGCAGGTGATAAAGCCAGAGCAGACAAGTCCCGGGCCTCCTTAGCACCCCCACCAACCACCCGCCTCCCATGGCCTGCTCAGGGCCTCTCTCCAGGGCAGGGAGACCAGTGCAGGTGGTCACCTCTGGGACCTGACACATGCAAATCCCAGGGTTCCAATCATTAGAGGAGCAGCACTAAGGGGTCTTGGTCTGTAGATCACGGACACGGAAAAGAGGGTGTGAGGGTGAGTGCACGTATGTGCGCCACAGGCATGCGTGTCTCCGGCTCACGTGAGTGCCTGGCCAGCCCCAGCTCACAGTCTGTCTTGCAAGCAGCCTTCCGGAAACGATGCTGAGCTCCTTGCACGGACAGGTCTGGGGCCCTAGCAGACACTGGTCCACGTTTGCTTAGGGTTAAATGGCTCACGGGGGCCATGGGTTCCCAGTTTTCTTTTGGAAAAGGAACAGTGAGAAAGAAGGGGCCCAGTCACCCCGCGTTCTCCTTCTCCCCAACTGTCTTCTCTCCTCACCCAGGGGAGGGGGCTCTGGGGCTGAAAAGCCACTTGGTTGCTGTCTCACTCCCGCTCAGGTAAGCCGTCCACGGGCCTCTCCGAGCCTGACTTCCAGAAGCCTGGGTACTTTTCCTTCTCGAGCATCCTCCTCCGTAGAAAAAAATACTAAAAACTTAACACTTCCACCCTGAGAGATGGTGGGCCTGTGGCCCAAGGGGGACGCAGCGCCACTCTGAGGGCAGTCGAGGCCTCTGCATTCCACTGGCTCGTGCACCCACCCCCTCCTGGCAGGGTGTACTTTTGTCCCCACCCTGAGAGGACAGCTCTGAAATGCTGGCTGGGCTGTCACTTCAGGGGACTGGAGGTGGGAGTGTAGGGGTCACCTCCATGGGGCCCCAGCAGGGAGAAGCACGGCAGTCACTCAAGGGTGGTGCCCACTGATGCCATGGGGAGTCCCTGCTGGGAGGAGGGTGTTTCCCGTGAGCCAGCAGAGGGTCTGCTCTGCAGGAAGAGGCTTTGCGGGGGCAGGAGCAGAGTGCCTGGTGGTCTCGGCCCTTGCGCCTGTCACCCCACAAAGGACCTGTGCTGAACACCATACTCTTTTCAGGCAGCCTGATGGACCCCTGACCTGTTTGTGGTGTTACCATCACTGACATCACACCAAGTGACTTGTCATCATGTGGTTGCTCGTTATCAGCTCTCGGATGGAGAGCTCATGTTGCTTTTAAGCTATTATGAACTAATTATTGAGGTAATGAGC
>NW_023241503.1:0-776 GCF_002007445.2 Ailuropoda melanoleuca
GGGGGGCATGTGTGTATGAGGGACAAAGAAAGTATGTATATGTGTCTGTATTTGATTAACAGAATTATGAGATGAAGTTGGAGATTTTAAGCAGGGTCAAATCAAAGATGCTGGTTTGGAGATTTTATTTACTCTAAGTGCTTTGGGAAGTTAATTGAATTCTCCATGTAAGAAAAAGGACTGACTTGACTTTCCTTTTTAAATAGTCACTCTGGCTGTGGCATGCTTAGCAGGTTGTAGAGAGGAAGGGTGGGAGCAGCCAGAACAGCCTCACCTTGGTCCAGCTTGAACTACAGAGAATTAGGTGGACCAGAGACTTATTTTGGAGACAAATAGACAGAAATTGCTGATGAATGAGATGTGAGGCTAAAAGAAAGGCAAGAAATACCACACTGAAATAAGTTCTACCATGGGGGGAAGAGTTCTTAAACATTTAATCCAGGGGCCAATTATTAGATTATTGAGCAGATGCTTACTCCTAAAATGAAATTTCACAAATACCAGTAAACAACCCTGGTCAAAAATACTAATCATTATTAGTAACCCTTGTTTTTAAATGATCAAATTAAGTTATCTTTCTCTGAATTGGTACTAGACTTAAAAGACGTAACCTTTTTTTAGAATCCATTAAGAACCTTTACACTTAGCAGAATGCCTCCTGTGCGTCCCTGTTTTATTCTTTAGCAATCAATGGGCTCATGTGAAGCCAACATAACTTTGAAAACACACCACAGCGTGTGCTGCAAAAAAAAAAAAAAAAAAAAAAAAAAAAAAAA
>NW_023241504.1:0-1358 GCF_002007445.2 Ailuropoda melanoleuca
TTTTTTTTTTTCTCCTCATGTTAGCATTTCTGGATTGCCAACTTTTCTGGCACCAAATTCGAAATCTGAACATTCTGGGGAATAAGGGAAAAAGAAAATCCACATAACTCACTGCTGTGTCATTGTTCAGGTTTCAAAATCCTTAGCCAGTCTACATACTTCTTTACACCTCTCAGAATCTTCATATTTGTTTAATGCAACATCCAGGGTTTTAGCTGTTTTTTTGTAGGAGGATTAGGTAGAAGAACACTCACTCCTTCTTCCTGGAAATAGAAGTGCCCGATAATATTTGTATAGACAGTACTTTAATACCATATCAAGGTGATGACCAAACAAATCGAACTTCCTAGAACAGTAGGTTTGTTCTGATCATTTTTTATACCATTGATAAGTAACCAGGTGTTTTGAAAGACAGCAGTGCAGAACAATAAAATGCAAAGTCTTGGGATAGGTATCTTCGCGTTTGAATCCTTAATCTGTATCTTAAAAGATGTATAGCATCCCTAAAATTTTTTAACACTTTTAGAACTGATTCTCCACACCTACAAAATAGAAATAATAATAGCTGCCTAATATGGTGGTTCTATTCCTATTCATAAATGAGAGCTATTATCATCTTAGCATATGTGTTTCTCTTTTAAGGCATCCTTATGTAAAATGATAAACCACTCCTTTCCAAAATGCTAACTGGTACTTTGCTGCCTTGATATGGTGAAGAGGAACGAAGTTTCTTTAAAAAGTATTTTCTTCTCCCTGGTGCATCATAGGATCAGGTTATAGAAAGCATCTGAATTGTTTAACAAGTAGGGGTTGCAACAGATGGGCACACTGTAAGCTCTGAGAACACATTTGAAAGTATCTTATATTTTGGCCTATGACTCACTCCTTGACATTAATTCCTCTCTATAAGGGATTAATGTACCCAAGAATCAATATGCTTTCAGACAGATTCTACATCAGTGAGTTTCTTTGCTGGTCAGTATTTTCATTATTAACAACTTATGTCAGCAATATTCCCTATTCGTCTAGCAATATTTGAATTTATTCTCTCATTTTAGTCCTGATTGTTGAACATGACTCTAAAGGTCTTTTATAACTTGATTTACCAAGAAAGCAGATTAGAAATCTATATGAAGACTCAGAGGCCTAAAAAGAGGAGCAATTAGGAAGAGTATACTGTTCAGTTCTATTTTCCAAATATAGGAGGTAATTCTGTATTTCTTAAGGTTTGCATTTAAAAATACTATAACCCCAAATACCCCCAAGTTACTCTAACCATATTTTTTTGGTCTTTTTTCATCATGATGGACTTCTGTTATTATTTTCCCACTTGGATCTCATGTTTCATTAAGTTTGGC
>NW_023241505.1:0-1358 GCF_002007445.2 Ailuropoda melanoleuca
TGATTCCCCACCCCATCCCACCCCCAGAGCAGAGGGATTTGCATGGATCCAGCCATGCTCTGACCTCAGCATTTATCCTGGAGGCCAAGAGCCTGCCTTGTGGATTATGGTGAGCCCAAATTCAGAGAACGGGCAACATCTTTGGAAAGAAACTTGTTGCTGGGCCTCTCAGATGACACTTGCCACCTTGGCTTGAGGGGTTTGAACTTTTAGGGTTCATTAATCTCATTGGATGCCTACATAGTCATATTACAGACTCCTTTCTCCAAAAGCAGATTTCAGCCAGGTACTGCTGTCTTCTACTCCCCACCCCATCTTTCCTGCAATCTAGAGGTAGAGGAAAAATGAGACCATGGGAGGAATACGGAAAGAGGAAACGTGTGAAGAGTGTTGGCATCAAGGATCGGCAAGGGCGAAGGAGAAATGACCTTTCCCCCTTGGTGCCTATTCTTAACCTCATCCAACTTCCAAGCCAGGCTCCCTCTCAAGTAGACCCAGGCAGAGGAAACTAACTAGCCAGGCTAAATTGAAGCCCCAAGAGCCAAGTGTTGAAGGCATGGGGCTACCTCACAGCCTGTTTTTCATCACAAGCTAAATGGTCTCTTTGAAAAAAAGGCCCAATCCATGGTTTATTTGTTTGGGGGTGGTTGTGATTCCACTGTAGCAGCCCCCCACCTTGGGCCCCAGCCCTGCTAGGCCCAGTAAGGCTGGAAGCTGGAGCTTGTTCAGAGGAGAGGGGATAGCATTTTTTCACTTATTGAGTACACACTGTGTGCCAGGCACTAAGTGCTTTGTGTAGCTCTTATTTTTCTGTCCAATAGCCCTGCGAACTGGTTTTATTTTCCTTTATTTACAAATAAAGAAGCTGTGGCTCAGAGAGGTTAAGCAACTTACCCAGGCTCACGGGCTTAGTAAGTGGCAGAACTGAAATTTGAGCCCAGTCAGACAGTGATACTAGAGGACTGCTCTCTTTCTGCTCTTCAGGCCCCCACCCCTACATTGCTGCCAGCTGGTCTCAGTCCCAGCTTTCATGGCCCTCTTCTCATGGCCTCTCAGGTTAATGGCCACAGTTCAGACTCCGGTTCCCAAGGTGGGGAACCCCTCAGAGAAGACCTGCAGGAGTTCCTGAGTGGGGAAGCCCCGCTACACCAGCTGGATGACCTCACCAAGGTGAATCCCGTGACACTGGAGACAGGTATGGGCTTCCCTCTCTTCAAGAATGCTGTCTCCAAAGCACCCCTTGGTGCCTGGCTGGCTCAGTTGGTGGAGCGTGCAATTCTTGATTTCAGGGCTGTGGGTTTGAGCCTCACATTGGGTGTAGAGATTACTTAAAAATAAAATCGTGGGGAAAAAAAAAA
>NW_023241506.1:0-2695 GCF_002007445.2 Ailuropoda melanoleuca
GAAGAGTGGTTCTGATTCTCAGGTTCCCTTTCTCTCTGCAACAATGGTCCTCAACCCTTTTGTGTGCTTGATGCCCTTCTGAATACGGTCTTTCTGGCAGCTCGCTTGACGAGATTAAATGGTACCCATGGTCAGCACTGTACTGTTCTCCGAGTAAAACTGCCTATTGCTTTGAACACTCTATAATGGCGGCTTTCCGGGTCATTTGACAATGTTCCACAGTAAGAAATACATTTTACATCCTGTCCCAGTAGACTCATAGGTTTACATGTGCGCCGGATGGAAACAAAAGTCTTATATAAGAGTTACATAGAAGCACTCTGGTACTTTCTGTTTGCTTTTATTAATGCTGGTCATGACCCATTAAACTGATTTCATAACTTGCTAGGGTCATGTTTTGTGCATTGAAAAACCCCTCTGTTTCCTACTTACGAGGCAAAATTTATTGCGTATTATGGAAGCACGTGATTGGTACTCTACCCAGGGTTTGTCAAATTTTTTTCAACCAAGACTTTGGGTAAAAAACACATGACCCACTGTACAAAAGTTTGATGAAACAAGACCTCCTTTCTACATGGAAGACACTCTGATATTTGCTATTTTAGTTTATTTCATTTTTTAAGTGGTTAGAACTCGACAAATCGATGTCATGATCCACAAGTTGAAAAATACCACTCTAACATTAATGGAAGAGTTCAAGTTTTCACCAAGAGGCACATTCGCAACTGTAGGTCTTCTCAGTCGTAATGAAAACTTCTTGCACACATCGATCACTCTGTGGCATCTGACCTTGGAGGGCAAGCAGGAGCTAGAGGAAAAGGACAAAAGCACCCACGCCGTGAGCACTGATGTGACCTACCACAGTGGTGCGGATACGCGTGCACACGGAGCCCAGAGTCGGCACAGCGGACGATGGGGTCGCCTCAAGATGTGATCGCTCAGTCTGCATTCTGTCATCTTCGCTTCCTGCAGACCCCAGGCCCGTCTACACACGAGAGGGTTTTACACAAGGCATCAGGTCCGCGTTGCTTTTAAAAATGCATTTGTGTTTGTTAGTTACTTCACTTGTCACTCTTGCTTCAGTGCAGCAAGACCCCAGCATTTTTATAAATATTGATCCCTATGCCTGTGCCTTAGCACCAGATCTGTCTTCCCCAACAGTCTTAAAAGTAAAATGTTCTGGGGCGCCTGNCTCTCGCTGGCTGTCTCTATCTCTGTCGAATAAATAAATAAAAATAAAATCTAAAAAAAAAATAAAAAAATAAAAAAAAATAAAAATGCATTTGTGTTTGTGAGTTACTTCACTTGTCACTTTTGCTCCAGTGCAGCAAGACCCCAGCATTTTTATAAATATTGATCCCTATGCCTGTGCCTTAGCACCAGATCTGTCTTCCCCAACAGTCTTAAAAGTAAAATGTTCTGGGGCGCCTGTTAAGCTACCGACTCTTGATTTCAGCTTGGGTCATGATCTCAGGGTTGTGGGATCAAGTCCAGTGTCGGGCTCCACACTCAGCAAGGAGTATGCTTGAGATTCTCTCTCTCCCTTTGCCCTAGCCCCTGCCCCTGCTCACCCTCTAAATAAATAAATAAATAAATAAATAAGTAAATAAATAAATAAATAAGTTCTTTTAAAAAAAGGTAAAATGGTTTGGCTTTCTTTTTAATCCATTGNGGTAGCCCAGCCTGTTAAGCTACCGACTCTTGATTTCAGCTTGGGTCATGATCTCAGGGTTGTGGGATCAAGTCCCGTGTCGGGCTCCACACTCAGCAAGGAGTATGCTTGAGATTCTCTCTCTCCCTTTGCCCTAGCCCCTGCCCCTGCTCACCCTCTAAATAAATAAGTAAATAAATAAATAAGTAAATAAATAAATAAATAAGTTCTTTTAAAAAAAGGTAAAATGGTTTGGCTTTCTTTTTAATCCATTGCAAGAATCCATTGATCCACTATTTTTTCATGACTGCTTTTCTCAAAAATGTATCATTTTCACCTGAACACAACAACCATATCCCTCTATCTGCCCTATTGTTCCCTGTGCTCCAATAGTGAGTGAAAATCTGATATAAGTTCAGCAACAAAGACTAGTCAACAGAGTTTGAACTTTCTAATTTTTTTTAAGATGGATTTATTTTTATTTTGAGAGAGCAAGAGAGCATGCAAGAGCAGGGGAGGGGCAGAGGGAGAGGGGGAGAGAATTCCAAGCAGACGCACTGCTGAGCACAGAGCCTGACGCAGGGCTTGATCTCAAGACCCTGAGATCATGCCCTGAGCTGAAATCAAGAGTCGGATACCTAACCAACTGAGCCACCCAGGCACCCAATTTTTTAAAAAGATGTATTTATTTTTATTTTGAGAGAGAGAAAGAGAGAGAAGGGGAGGCGCAGAGGGACGAGTTGGACTTTTCTAAAGGGATCCTGCGAGTCAATATCCCATACCTGGGGTAAAAGTTGATATTTACAGTACCTTCCACTTTCTAGAGAGGATTCAGCACAGGGAACACACACTATTGATTAAGCGAGGTGGTAAGTATGAGGTTGCAAATAGGAGAAGCAGAGACAACTACATTATTCTACTAAGAAAAGGAATATGGGAAGGTGTGATCTTAAAGGGAGTTAGAGTTCCAACAGCTCCTAAAAAAGGTTGCTCAAGAGAGGACTTGGGGAAGAAAAGAATTCTAAGCCAAGAAAAAGCAGAGAA
>NW_023241507.1:0-1359 GCF_002007445.2 Ailuropoda melanoleuca
AAAAAAAAAAAAAAAAAAGAGTTGGACTCTTGATTTCGGCTCAGGTCATGATCTCAGGGTTGTGAGATAGAGCCCCACCTTGGGGAGTCAGCAGGGTGTCTGCCTGAGATTCTCTCCCTTCCTCTCCCTTTGCCCCTCCCCCTGCTCATTCTCTCTCTCAAATAAATTAGAAAATAAAATCTTTAAAAGTAATAATAACAATCAACAGGTTTAATCTAATGCATGCAACAGGTAAAGAATATACTTGGGGTTTTTTTTTTCAAGCGCACCAAGAACACCATCTTACAATTTGTCTTCTAAGATGGGAGACTAGGTCCTACTCAAATCTTGTATCTTCATAGGCGTTCAGTCCCTTTAGGCTTATGATGTGGTCTTGGCCTACTTTCTCGGGCTGTGGTTCCAATGGCAATTTAATTTTCAGAACATGTATGGTGTTATTTTGTTCTATTTCGTTAATCTGGGTCTCCCTTTTCAGTTCTCTGCCTACGCTACCTGAGGGGAACAAAGGAGTTACCCAGGCCAGGCCACTGAGCATCTCTTGAAGGGGGAGAAATGTGGTGGGATGCTCTGAGGTGGCCTAGTGTCTCTGGGTAAGGAGGGCTATCTCCATCCATGGGGACAAAGGATATACAGGACCAGGTGACTTGCTTCGGCTGCATCCTCCTTGTCTGCTCTTGCTGACCTATCCTCCTCTTTGGGTGCAGAGTCTTGGACCCACAGGGACAAAGAGGCTTCTTGGACCAAGTTGCTTTCTGTAGCTGGGTTTCCCTTCTCAGGTCTGCCACGTCCCCTTGGTACCTTTCGATGGGATAGGTAAGGCTCATTCCCAGTGGGAATGAGAGTGCTTCTCCTGTCTGCTAACTGTTGGTGGGGCTCTCAACTGATTCCTCCTACTGGTGTTATCAGGCTCTCTTAATATTGCCAGAAGGATGTCCAATCAGTCTGGAAGGAGAATAAACCTATCTAAACTACCTTCTTTTCCTGAGTCAGGGGTTAGGCAGAGTTGGATCTGGGAGAACATCCATTGGTTGGTGTTTGAAAACAGCTCAGTTTGGTTGACACTTGTGCCATTTCCAGGTTTTATAGGAACACTGCATGAAGAAGTGAGAATAAAGAAGTCTATGTTGTCATGTCCAGACTGGAAGTATCCTTAGTATCTTTTAAACTGTACATATATGATTTATATGTATTATTTATTTATTATTTATTTTATATGTATTATTATTTATATATGTATTATATATGTATATTATAGGTATTTATTTACTTATATATTTTAAAGGTAATTTAGAATTTTAAATATAAGATGCTTACTAGGCTTAATTTTTTAAATTTATTTATTTATTTATTTATTTATTT
>NW_023241508.1:0-1359 GCF_002007445.2 Ailuropoda melanoleuca
GCTTGTGTTCCCTCTCTCGCTGGCTGTCTCTATCTCTGTTGCATAAATAAATAAAATCTTAAAAAAAAAAATTTAAAAAAAAAGAAATACTGGGGAGAAAAGGAGAAGGTGGCTTCCAATCAGCTACGACCTCAACGCATTTCAAAACCTTGGACAGTGAGGGGGTTTTGGAGTGAAGGAGAGGCTTGGTTTCAGGTGATTTTGAGTTTGTCCTTGAATAGGCTCCACGTCTTTGTGACCAGGAAACAAGATGGGCAGTGTCAGTGAGGACATTCACATGGAAGGTGCTCGGCCAGCTGGCAGTCCACAGGTGAAGGAGGATGCCGGGGAGTAGAGATTCCCGAAGAAAGAATTCTGATCTCCCTGTTGTAGATTCTTCTGCTCAAAACCCTGTTCTCCATAAACATGTCTCATTTTGTACCTATCTTTCCTTTCAGTTTTTGCCAGGATTCCTCCCCTGCCACACTAAATCATGTACACTAAAAAAATAAATAAATAAAGCAAAAGGTGAGGATGCAGGATGCGGGAGGGTATGAAGCTGGGCACCCAGCGTCAGCGACGGGGAGGGCAGTGGGATCAGAGAGAGGAGAGACGAGGCACTCCGGATGCCCTGGGGCGCTGGGTGGCAGCAGTGTCCCTCCTACATTCTCCACAAGATCTCCCTTGCCTGCCCAAACCTCAATGGGGGACTTTGTGGCTTGTTTAAATGATGGAGGTCTCAGTCCCACCAATTTATCTTCTAGGAGAGAGAGTATGAGGGAGGAGGGAGGACAGGCATGGCCAGCCCCTTTGCAATTTCCCAGGGACCGGGGTTGAGGGCCATCAACTTTGTTTTGTGGTAGCTTTCCCGTATTTGTGACATTTGTGACTCTGAGTCTGTTTCTCCTGCCACAAGGGGCCACAAAACGATTCAAACAAGAAGAGGAGGAAGAATGTAGGGCAGCAGCAGAACACTACAGGGTCACAGAAGGTATTCAGATGCATTTTCAGGTTTGATTCTCAAACTGCCCTACACTGTCGGCTTCATCGAGACAGAGAAATCCTGTCTGTCTCACCCATTGCATCCACAGTGCTTGGAGCAGTGAGGGGCACTGAAGAGGTGCTCCATGCATGTTTGTTGAAAAAATGAATAAACCCTATGAAGCAAGAAAGGCAAGCCATTATCCCCATTTTATATGTGGAGTCTAGAGTCTCACCGATACTAAATGGCAGAGCCTGGACCAGACGGAGATTCTCAGCCCAAGGTCATTGCTAGCTACTTTGTCCTAGAATCCTTCTAGGTCATTAGCTTCAGGAAGCAAAGAATCCCAAAGACATGACCGTGTGGAGCAGCTGTATAGTGCACAGGAAAGCCAGCAG
>NW_023241509.1:0-1359 GCF_002007445.2 Ailuropoda melanoleuca
AAAAAAACATGGTCCCATTTCACTTTTGCATGTTACTGTCAAGTTTTTCCAACACCAGTTATTGAAGAAACCTTTTCCTATTGGATATTCTTTCCTTCTTTGTCAAAGATTAATTGACCATATAGTTGTGGGTTCATTTCTGTAAGCCTCAAGAACTTATAATACTACTAGCAGATGAGAAATCATACAAGAGTGTTCAAAACCAATACAAGAGTAAAAAACTAGGTATCGAAGGACAGGACACAACCTCGGAGACCCAAAGTTCAGAGAAGGAAATCAGAAACTTGTAGTGAAGAGAGAAAGTTCCACAGTTGGTTGAGCCACTTGAAGCAGTTGTCTTGGAAAACCAGTTGGCTTTCTTGTTTCCAAACAATAGCATCAGCTCCCATTTTCCTCTGCAAATTGAGTATGCAATGCATAAGGCCACCAAAGTTTGGGTCACTTCTCATAGCAAATGTCCCAAGTCAAAATATAGGCTACTACTATGTGTCAGCACACATGGGACACTGTGGAAGGTCCCTAGGGGCCTTTTACCTCCTGTGACTCAGTGATGCTGCTTCTCTCTTGTTCTTCAAAGGTATTTTATCACATTCACTTAGAAACTTTCCTGGGAGGAATTATAGTCATTATTCCCATTCTTGTTTTGTAGTTGGAAAAATTGAGGTGCCAAGTTTACCAATCTGATGTCATTCCTTTGGAACTTCCAAGAGAGTATCTTTATCATAGGAACATTTCTCTCCATTCTTCACTTGGAAAAAGTAATCCAAAATGAATTCCATTTTTGTATATGTATGTGAGTGTAAGCACATTGGTGTATACATGTTTTTGAAGCACAGGCCTATGAAGAAGGGATTTTTAATTGTGTAAGTGGGCCTTATTCTCATGAAGGAAAATGTATTGTTGGTCTTTCCCTTGTTTGGATAGGTCATGTTCTCACCCTGCCATATCCTATGATCATTATTATTATTACTTATAATTTCATTGATTCTAAGAGACTACTGATTTTTTTTAAGACCTTATTTTTTTTATACTACCAAAAAGGAAGAAATGATGCTGCTAAGTCCTGACCTAATGCGCTTTCCAAGCACTTAGAATTTCGACTCCTAATTCTTAAGCTCTTTTTGACTTAGATAGAAAGATACCATATCATTTTTGTATTATAAGCTATAAACTATATAAAATATCATTAAGGTATTAAAGCCTCTTCACATTTCACATGCATATCCTTTGAATCATTTTAAAACTCAGTATTTTGTTTTGCCACTAGCATCCTCTGTATTGTCTAAGATGCTCACACTATTTCTTCAATTTTGACGTTGGCATTTTCCCATTTGTTGTTTTGGTCCCCCCCCCCCCCCC
>NW_023241510.1:0-1359 GCF_002007445.2 Ailuropoda melanoleuca
TGGCTCTATTTTCCTGGTAAACTGAGCTAAGCCTGTAGACCTTTAATCACAAGAGTTCTAGCTAATAGAACATTGCTATTTATCATTAAATTATAGACTTTATTTGAATTTCACTAGTTTTCCAGTAGTGTAATTTTCCATCCCAGGATCCAACCCAGAACACCATATTGCATTTATTGAACTTTTAAAGAACACTATAAACTATGTCAAATCTTTCGGGGGCAAGGTATCATAGTGAAATTATTATTCTTAATCCCACTTTTCTTCAAGATCTTGGGTTCCTTTTAACCACAGCAATATGAGATTTTAGTGACAAATTCTTTGATGCTGTTTATCAAAGTTGTAAGCAAATATGTTAAATTTCAAAATAAAACCAAGCCATTATTTCAAATCTGTTTATTTGCTAACGATCTGTTAGTGTAAACAATTAAAATCTGTTCCTTTTTTAGAAATATTCTTTGGACAGTTAACATCACATTATCAGGCATGAAATAGTGAGAGAAACCACTTCTTCAAACTTTACTTCTGATAGAACTCCATAACTCAGATCTTAACATAGGATTGGATTTAAATTTGCAGCCATTAAGGCATGTCTCCACTTTATATTAGGGTTTTAATTTAATATTTGTCACTAAGGAAACTGATTTGCATTTTAATGGGAAAAATCACTATGCAAACTTTTGAAACATTTCACCTAGAGGTTGACAGCAAAGTCAAACGAAGTGAGTTCTTAACTTAAAAAAAAAATGAGTTAAATCACATAAACTGGAATATTTTTCAAATCAGATATTCTGTTAGAAATTAAGCCTATGTTTTCAGTATTCTAAATATTGTAGAAGACTGACTTTTCCACTGAAATAAATGTGATTTTAAAAGAAAGAAAGATGTGTAACTTATTCATATTTATAACATTAATTGTATAGTTTTTCTCCATTAGAACTATAAACTACTAAGAATTTGTCCTTTTAAAAAAAAATCTTTGTTCTATGTAATTGTTCATGTCTTGATTTTCTTATTTATATGTTTTTCATTAAAAGTCCAAGAGGATTCCTGATGGGTAAGTATACATTTATATGAAACAAAATTTTTCTCTGTATAGTAACATTTCAGCAAAAACAAAAAGCAAACAAAAACCACATAAAAAGAGAGTTACAAATGAACCAAATACAAAGCTGTTGGCCAGTTTACTAAAAGAGATCTATACCACTTGAAAACTTGGGTTTTAAGATTTTATTAATTGCAGAAAAGTAATCATCAGTTTAAATGTAGAAACCAGGGGCGCCTGGGTGGCACAGCGGTTGGGCGTCTGCCTTCGGCTCGGGGCGTGATTCCGGTGTTATGGGATCGAGCCCCACATCG
>NW_023241511.1:0-1359 GCF_002007445.2 Ailuropoda melanoleuca
ACAGACCAAGATGGTGACACAGGAGACGCCGGGACTTCCTTCCTACTACAGACACACTGAATGGAACAATGTAACATGGAACAATGACCTCTGAAAAACATCCAGAAGGTAGCTGAGTGATTCCTACATATTAGGTGAATGAGAAAATATCCACATTGAAACAGGTAGTAAAGGCCAATACACAGTCTCACCATAAAACCCATACCCAACACAGCACCATACAAGCAAAAGGTAAATCACAACTCACAGCTTCTCCATGAGGAGCAAAGAGTTTGGACCATACATCTAGCACCCCAACTTTTAAGATTCTCATCTAAAGGATGGATTCTCGAAACATCTAGCTCTGAAAGCAAATAAGCATTGCATCCATGAGACCCAAAAGACTATAACAAGCCAAGAAGCATTTCTTAGTAGGCCTGAAAGTATGTGCTGTAGATATCTCCCCAAGGCTCAATTCTCTTGGTATTTTCCTAAAAGAGGTTTAACTGTATACTTACAAGCTGCCGCCTAAGGCTCTGATTTCTAATTCAGTATTTATGTAGGGGCTGGCTGCAGTTCTTCCCAGAGACTGAGGAAGCTGATGGATACTTCCCCCACATTATCCTTCTGGCTCACTTCAACAATAAAACCAGACCACCAGTATCTCTCTAGAAGTACACACATCTGGTGCATTATTTATATCAGACAAAATAGACTTTAAGCCAAAAAATGTACCAAGAGACAAAAGAAGTCATTATATAATAATAAATATTAATATAATATAATTATATTAATATAACCAATATTTTTCTTAATTATTATTTTATTATTTATAATTATTTATGATTGTTTATGATTGTTTATAATTAATCATTAATATTAATATTAAAAATAACATAATATATATTATATAAAAATAAAAATCCTCATTATAACAAGAGGATAGAACATTTGTAAATATTTATATACCCAATATTAGAGCACCTAAATATATAGAGGGCAAATATTAACAGATCTGAAGGGAGAAACAGACAATAATACAATCATAGTAGGGGATTTCAGTACTCCACTTTTAATAATGGATAGCTCTTTCAGACAGAAAATCAATACAGAAACATTGGACTTAACTTACACATTACACCAGATGGGCCTAACAGATATACACATAACATTCAGGGAAGCAACCACAGAATACATATTATTTTCAAGTGACCATGAAACATTCTCCAGAATTGATCATATGTTAGGTCACAAAACAAGTCTTAATAAATTTAAGAAGATTCAAATTATATCAAGCATCTTTCCCAACAATAGTGATATGACACTAGAAATCAATTAAAAGAGGAAAACAGGAAATTTCACAAATATGGGGAGATTAGA
>NW_023241513.1:0-1359 GCF_002007445.2 Ailuropoda melanoleuca
AAGAAAGAAAGAAAGAAAGAAAGAAAGAAAGAAAGAAAGAAAGAAGAAAAAGAAAGAAAGAAAGAAAGAGAGAGAGATACAGCCCTGGAACAGCATGATAAAAACGTGCATAGGGCAAGGTATAAAGAAAAGGTGGAACTTCCATGATCTCTCTAGGCACACCACCCCCTGAGCATCTGCACATGTTCACCAATCCAGAAGCTCTTTAAACTCCTTCAGTTAGGGTTTTTAATGTAGTCTTCATTAAATAGTTATGATTGAGTAAATCATTGGCCATCGGTGATTAATTCAACCTTCAGCCCTTCTCTCCTCCCCAGAGGCTGGGGAGATGAGGCTGAAAGTTTCAACTCTCTAATCACATGGTTGGTTTCCTTGGCAACCAGCCTTCATTGGATGGTTATCCAGGGTATCTTCCAAAATCACCTCATTAACATAAACTTGGGTGTGTTTGAAAGGTGCTTGTTATTTATAACAGAAGACACTTCTTTCACCTTCTTCACTCTGGAACTACCTTAGGACCTGTTTTAGGAACCAAGGACAAAAGACCAAATATTATAACAAAAGATACTTCCATTACTTTCATCACTTGGCAAATTAAATGTTTTGGAAGTTGTATGTCAGGAGCAGGGACAAAGACCAAATACATACTTCTTATTGTAAATCACAATATCACACACTAATAATATTTTGCCAGAGGGGTCTGCAAGTTCAGTCTCCCTGCAGCTTTCCCAAACAATGCCCCTTGCTTCTCCCTGTCCGAGATGTAAATTTGGTAAAACAAAGACCAGTCCTTCAGACAGCTCAGAACAGATTAGAACATTATAAATATAGTCTGCTCTGCACCATCCAGTCTAAAGGAGGGAAGTGGGAACTGAACTACTACCTAAGATGCTCTGTTTTTGTTTTTTTTATTTTTTGTTTTTATTTATTTGAGAGAGAGAGCATGAGCCAAGTCGGTGGGTGGGCAGAGGGAGAGGGGACATAGATTCCCTGTTGAGCAGGAAGCCCAACACAGGGCTTGATCCCAGGACCTGTGATCATGACCTGAGCTGAAGGCAGACACTTAACTGACTGAGCCACCCAGGCACCTCTAAGATGGTCTGTTTTATGTCTTCTCTGGTCATCTCTTGCCTCAGGCATCTGCAGATCCATGCCCTGCAGTTCATGAGCAATGCCCATGAAACCAATGCCATTATTTCTTTCCATATGATATTCAAGTGATACCACTACATTCCTGGCCCCTGCCCTGGCCTGAGATCCATGTGAGATGAGACGGAGACCTGAGAGGTAAACCCCAGACACATTTGAACACTGTGAACAAGGTCCACTCTGTTCCCTCTGGGTCAAGGGAGAAAACTG
>NW_023241514.1:0-804 GCF_002007445.2 Ailuropoda melanoleuca
TCTTTGCTGGGAAAGAAATACACCTAAAGGGATTTTGGTACCAGGAACTCTGTCTGGGGCTGATGGCTTGCTGCTGTAGCACATCCAGTCTCAAACAAATCTCAATTTTATTGTGTATGTGTACATTTAATTTTTGAACAATATTAAGTATTCTGATATCCCTATATACATTTATTCCTGGTTGCATTTTTTAGACTATACTTAGAGATCAACTTATAAAACAAGGTCAACAGAGGTAAATGGAGAACAGGGAATCTAATTACTTAAAGAATAAAAAAGAGAAGAAAAAGTTTGCTCTACTGAACCACACTACACACAGTTTTAATTAGGCTAATGACTCTGTGAGGTGAAGAGATGGCATCATAAAATTAGGTTATTTCCTGAAAATGTTTTCTAGGTTTGTCTTTTACAGAGTTGGGACTCAGTGTTATATGACAGGTAAAAAGGGGATGCTCAGATAACTTATTGTCAGCAGAGAATATGAGGCAAAGAGGGAGAGGACCCTGTAGGTGGAGGGCTTAGATTGGAGAATGGGAGTCCATTATGCAAATTTTCCTAGGTTGATGCTTATGCCAACCATCTGGATTTTGTCTTTGGGGTTAAGTTCCCATGTTGTTCTCTTAATACTTGGAATCTCATTTTCAAGCACACGTAAATTTCCAAATAATGAAACTCATGACATTTATATGGCTATAATCCTAGCAGTGTGTATGTTAAGATGCTAAACTGGAAGACAAAATATGTAGTCTGACAAAAGATTTGCAACATTCCTTACCCTGATGAGCCAACCGTATGCTATTGATC
>NW_023241515.1:0-1359 GCF_002007445.2 Ailuropoda melanoleuca
ACAAGCAGGGGGAGTGGGAGAGGAAGAAGCAGGCTCCCAGTGGAGGAGCCCGATGTGGGCCTCGATCCCAGGACCCTGGGATCACGCCCTGAGCCTAAGGCAGACGCTTAATGACTGAGCCACCCAGGAGCCCCGAGAAAACTCTTTAGAACGTAACAACAGTATCTCCAGAGAACAAACACTGGGCTGACATGAGTCCCTCTTCACTCACCGTGTGCTCATGAGGCATTCTGGACACCACAGACAATGGAGCAATGACGGCCCAGTTCTGTGGGAAAAACATGTTGAAGCCAGAATTCCCAGAAAACTTATCAATCAAATGTTGGGACAAAATAAAGGCATCTTCCAATATGCGAGGACTTACAATTTGCCGCCCACATACTCTTTATAAAATTTAGAAATACGAGGGGCGCCTGGGTGGCTCCGTCGGTTGAGCGTCCGACTCAACTTCAGCTCAGGTCATGATCTCAGGGCTGTGAGATCGAGCCCCGTGTCAGGCTCCGCACTGGGAGTGTAGCCAGCTTAAGATGCTCTCCCTGCGACCCCCCCCCCACACCGCCTCTCTCCCTCTCTAAAAAATAAAAAATAAATTTAAAAAACGTAAGAAATACTATAATGAGTACAGCATGAGCCAGGAGAGAAATGGGGGCTGAGTAGGCCAAACAACTGAGTCCAAGCAGGAGAGAAGATTGGGGACTTACAAATTCTCCTCTAATTAAGGCTCACTGATGAGAGGTTATACCTCCCGTTTCAGATTCCAAAACGCTATCTGGTATTACAGTGAATACATTAACATAATCATACAAATGCTGGTTCCTGATTTTCCTTTTTTGAGACTAGATAAGCCCAGAAGGCGATTTCAGTTATAAAACAGAATATAAATGTTATAAACCCTGACAATATAAAAATAATATAATTAACAAAATCTGCAGGAGGAAGAAAACTTACTGAAGGTAAGTGAGCTAATTTATCTTTCATAGCAGGGACTCCTATGTAAGGCTGACAAATCATTAACAGTAATAAAGACAATCAGTAGAGGAGCTACAAACATACAGCAAGAATCAGGGAAGGAGTGTTACTACATTAAAATCTTCATCTTTCATATAAATTATAGTGGTAATCATGCACATGAACTCTAAATTCCCTTCTGGAGATAGAGAAAGGAGTGAACGAGAGACAATTTTCATTCTATTCTCTTCGGTAGAACTTACATTTTTCATCATGAATGTGCAACACTTTCATAATTTAAAGAATTGGTTTTTTTTTTTAAGATTTTATTTATTTATTCGAAAGAGACAGAGACAGCCAGAGAGAGAGGGAGCACAAGCAGGGGGAGTGGGAGAGGAAGAAGCAGGCTCA
>NW_023241516.1:0-1359 GCF_002007445.2 Ailuropoda melanoleuca
GGACTGAGGGATGAGGGAAGGGAGCTGTGTCCAGCATCAGAAAGAGAGTCTCCTGGAGCGGGGGTACCTCCAGCCTGGGACCCTCAGTGGCCGAACTGGGGAATGAAGAGCTGACTTCACCATCCAGGGACCCTTCTTCTAATCTCCTGAACCTCATTCACTGAATCCAACTGGTAGAGAGGAGCCTGTTGCTCTAGTCCCTATGGTCAGCCTGCAGAGAAGAGTCTAAAGCCAAATGGGGAGTGGGTCTGGAGGGCCACCCAAGAAGATATGAGTCCCTCTCCTTGAGGTGGCTTTTGGGCTGGAGAAACAAGTAGGTCAGAACAAAGAGCACGGGAGCACATGAGAGAATCTCTGCAACCCCCCAGAAATACCTGTGTAGCTGTGAGCTGTGCCTCTGAGCCCAAATGTTTGTCTA
Source organism: Ailuropoda melanoleuca (assembly GCF_002007445.2). Taxonomy (NCBI): domain Eukaryota; kingdom Metazoa; phylum Chordata; class Mammalia; order Carnivora; family Ursidae; genus Ailuropoda; species Ailuropoda melanoleuca. Next base: position 419 of record NW_023241516.1, read on the forward strand.
TCAAAGTAAATTTTGCTCATTTGTAACCCCTAGCTGATGAGCGCTGAGAAAACCCAGGTGACGTAAACAGTGCCATTTTGAAAATTCCTTGCAATTTGTGCCCATCCTACTTCCCTAGAATAAAGATCAGACAGCTGAGCAAAACTTCTAGAGCAAAGGCTTTCTACATTTTGATACTTACTGTATACTTTCTTCCTTAACATTGATACCACTTGACAAATGTGTGTACACGCCCGATTCCACACATATTCACCAATCCCAGACAAGATCAAATTTAGAAATAGTTGCCTATTGGCTAGATGAAAAAAATTTTAGTCCCAGTTTTCATTTGCTTTGCTGAAATTACCAGCAAGGATTGAACAGTCATTCATATGTTTATTTAGATGCAAAATATTTTTTGTCCCAATTTTTTTTTTAAGTTCAAAGGAAGAAAATCTATGAAAGCAATTCATGCAGTGCTTGGCACATAGCAAGCACTTGGTTTACCATGCATTCCTAAACTCATTCAGTGTGTGTTCCTGGCATGTCAGTGAATAAGGCGCCCCTGCCCTGGACAGGTTTGATTCTGGCAGGATTCAGGGCCCCAATCTGCATTCGCTGTACTTAGTGGTACCTGTCAGAATGGGGTACAAGGACTGAAGGACATTCCCTTGCCCACCCCCTTCCACCTCCCTGTGAGGTGGGGACTTCGAGACTGCAAACAGAGTATTCCTGCCCCTTTGCTGAGTCATAGAATATCCCTCCAAGGGCCATTAGAGAACATGTAGGTTGACAGCTTTCTGTGTGTGTCAGATTTTCTATTCACAAACTGATAAAGGCAAGTTGTAGAGAATCCGTTAAGTACAGAAAGGTAAAAAGAAGCAATAAAAGTCTAACATCCTAAGGAAACCACTGCCAAAGTATTGTTTAGAATATTATTATTATTATTATTATTATTATTA
>NW_023241517.1:0-1359 GCF_002007445.2 Ailuropoda melanoleuca
CTTTGCTTTCCTTCTAACAAACAATTTAGGGGCATCTGCTATAGGGCAAGGAGGAATTCTGCCGTGTACAAGGTAATGTTTAATGGGAATGAGTGATAAATACATAGGCCCTACTTTAATTCACAATCCATAAGGTTCCCTGGCAAATAGGACGATATAAGCAGCAGCAGGATTCTCAGGCAGCAAAGTATCTTTGGAGGTGGTGACAGTTGAGCTAGGATATGAAGGAGAAATAAGTGAGTCAGTGATACATGAGCACAGCAAGGGACAGAAGGGGTTGTATGAAGGGGCAAAAGCATCCATTAATATGGTTATAGATTCAGAAGCTCATTAGTATAATTGGACTTGAGAAGAGGTGGGATGAGGAAACAGAAAAAAAGACCACACAGGGCCTTTTCATTGAAGCCATCAAAATTGTGAAACAAATGTGACATTTTATGAGAATCATGCTGGAGGATGGATTAGAAGAGTTAGGATGCTTTGAAGGGGAAGGATGTAATTTTCACCCTATTTCCCAGCATCTTGCAGTGTCCCAAAGTAAGTCAGTGTTTGATAAATATTTATTGAATATTGTTTCTCAGTGATATGAGTTAGAAGCCTGTTGCATCAAGGGATCACTAAGTCATCACTCAGCTGTCTATAATTCAAGTAGAAAGTTCAGATCACTTCCAAGGAAAAGGATAACAGGGGCAGGAGGAGAGCATGGGGCCTGAAGACACGGCAATGGAAGCACAAGCAGAGGGTAAGGGACACTGAAACAGGAGGGGGAGGACACTTAAGATAGGTATTTCAAACTCAGTAAGTTTTCTACAGACAGTTATTCCCAGCTCCATATGTCAATTTCTATAGCATAAAATGTAATTACCATAAATGTACATAATAAAGACCATCTTTGCTAGGCACTACACTAAGCACGTTCAGGCACTGCTATTCACAATTATTTACTGAGCATCCATGGCCAGTGTTCTAGGCCCTGCATGTACAGTTTGTGTCATGGAGCTTATGTACCACCAAGAAAACAAGGGACAAACAAGGGAAAAAATGACTATATAGCACAATCCCAAGCTAAGAGACAGTAGAACATAATTGTCAAGAGCATAACCTTTGGAATCACTACTGTCTGGCCCTGAATTCTTACTTGACCACCTGCCTGTGGCTGTATGACCTTGGTTAAGTTACATCACTGCTCTGTTTTATTTCCCTACCTGTAAAATGAGGTTAATAGTATTTATTTATCTCTCTGTGTTATATGGAGTATTAAATGAGTTAACAACTATAAAGAGCTTAGAAGAGAGCCTAGGAAATATTAAATGTTATTATTAGCAAATGTTTTTATTGTTGATGTCTTACAATGATTAG
>NW_023241518.1:0-588 GCF_002007445.2 Ailuropoda melanoleuca
AGGGAAGGGTGCTGTTCTCCGCGGAGAGAGGCCGAGACCCTGGCCCCTGGTGGGCGAATGCCGGAGCGGGACGCACCTGCGGCTCTCCTCCCGCCTGCGCCCCAAGGCTGCTTATATACGTCCCTGAACCTGTTTACTCCAGTTGTACCTGCGAGTGTCAGCATATGATTTAATGAAATATAATCTCAACCAATGAAACGCGTGCAAGAATCGTTCCTGTGAGACATACTTGGGATGCCTCGGAGGGGCTTGATAAAAGCAGGTTGCCAAAAACCCGCCTTCAGAGACAGTGTGAGCAGACAACCAAAATAGTTGAGCCATAACTCACACAGCACGTAAAAGCACCCTCCGCCTGGACCGTTCCCATGGACGGCTTCACGTTCCCACCACACTTTGAATGAACAGACTCGGCATCGAGAGGCGGTTTGGCCACAAAGACAGTGAAACACCTGTCCGAAGGCACGCACTCGAGGAGGAGCCCTCGTTNATTCCTGCGTTGAACCGCCGGCAGATAAATGCACATCTCTGTAGTTTTAACGTCAAAGATGTCCGTCTTTGTGCATAAGTCATCATGGCATCACATGACTG
>NW_023241520.1:0-1359 GCF_002007445.2 Ailuropoda melanoleuca
GACTTATTTCACTTAGCATTATCTCCTCCAGTCCCATCCATGTTGCAGCAAATGTTGAGAACTTGTTCTTTTTGATGGCTGAGTAATATTCCATTGTATATATGGACCACATCCAGTCACTGTTACAGAAACACAACCTTCAGTTTAGACATAATGAAGACCTTGGCATTTGCTGAACAAACTCGGCTCTTTCTTCCCGTGTTTTTCTTTGTCATCCGCCTGATGCTTGAGAGGCACTACTACTTGCTGGTGCCTGTATATTTCCTTCACATACTTTAAGTCAGCGATTCCTCCAATCAACATTCATCTCTGCCTCTTATCTGTGGAAACCTTTCCTCAAACCTACTCTGCCTGGGGTTATAAACTTAGTTGTATTTATATTTATAGTAATGTGTCATATCAGACTACTGGAAGGTTCTCTCCAGCCACAGTTATTTCTGAGAATGACATATAACAAAGAACGAATCAATCGGCTGATGATTGTTTTCCTCCTTTGTTTTCCTTCTTTAGACCCTTTTGGTAACCTCCACATTGCCTCACTGTAAGACCCACTGCAATGAATTAAGGCTGAAAGCATTGTAATGATGACTTCACTAACAGTTGTAAATGAGTTATCTGTCGTAGCAGTTACAAATAGCAGAGCAGATTCTGAGGGTTGTTATTGAATAGTCCTGAAAAGGAACTATTTTAAAAGTAAAGTGTAACAGTGGCATGGGGTATAATTATGCTGATGATTAAAACTGGGAAAGAAAATAAAAGGGATGGAGAAGAGGGGAGAGTATCTGCAGACAAGAGCTGTGGTTATACATGATTTCCAGATGCTTCTGGTGAAAGATTCCCGATTATATAGAGTCTTCAGAACCACTGTCCGTGTTACCCGCTACACTCTGGCACCACTGGTTCTCTATAATTTGCTCATTCCCACCTTTAGGAACTTTTCCTACTAAGAAATCTCTTCTCCTTGATCCTCTCAGTGGTCACCTTCTTCTCATTAAGGTCTCAGTAAACATTTCTCTCGGAAATACTTACCCTGATCGCCCAATCTAAAGTAGCTACCTACTTACTCTCTATCCTACTACCCTTTGCTGTCTTTTACATAGCGCATGCCCTATCTGATGTGTTTGTATTCATTTGTTTCAGTAGTGTCTCTGCCTCTCCCCCCACTCACACTAAAATTTAAGTCTTATAGGATCTCAGACTCCTCTGTCTTGGTTCCTGCTTTATCTTTCACGCCTAAATATCTGCTAGGCATCGAGTAATTATTAAAAAATTAAAAAGAGGGGCGCCTGGTGGCACAGCGGTTAAGCGTCTGCCTTCGGCTCAGGGCGTAATCCCGGCGTTGTGGGATCGAGCCCCACA
>NW_023241521.1:0-1359 GCF_002007445.2 Ailuropoda melanoleuca
CCTCTGCTATGAGGCTGCTTCTTCCTCTCCCACTCCCCCTGCTTGTGTTCCTTCTCTCACTGGCTGTCTCTCTGTCTGTCGAATAAATAAATAAATAAAATCTTTGAAAAAAAAAAAAAAAGAAAAAGAAAAAGGTTATCTCCAATAGATGGGGCAGCTTTCATGAGGTCTATTTCTAGTTGACTCATTTTTTTTTCTTTTGGTTTTTGCCTTCCTCATTAGTCTATACAAAAGGAGAAAGTAGAAGCAGCAACAAGTAGAAATGACAAAATAATTAACCAAGAGTAAGACCACTTTTAGGAAAAATGTGATGGGGGAAAAAGATACATGTCACGCCCATTTTTAAGAAGCCACACCTGCTCTTTACTTCTTCCTCCAAGCACATTCATATAAGTTTTCATTAACCCATTCGTATCTGTAACTGCTTTGGTAGGCAGTAGCTCGTGGTGACTGACCTCACAGACTTCTCAGGCACATCATCCAGGCCTACACCGTTGCTCTGCTCTAATCTATAGCCACGCACAAGATGCTTGACCTTTCTAAACTGTGTTTTCATCATCTATGAAAGGAGACAGAGATCATTAATCTCCACAAAATGTATACAAGTGCAATATGCACGTGATGTACGTAGGACAGTACCTGACAGAGTTAGCAGTGCATTCTTCAGAACTCTAGATCGCACACAGCTCTATCCTGTTCCTCTGCAATGGGATTTTCTCCTCTGAGTCCAGGGTTATTCCTTTTAGAGCAGACCTAACCTTAGGACATGATCCATGGAAGCAATTTCAGATTCTCAGATTCTATACCAGAGAACTCATACATGAGACCTTTTCTTTGTTAAATCCCAAGAAAAGACTGACTGACTGAATCTAAAGGACACAACCACCCTGTGGGCAAGAAGATGAAATACTTTAACTGATATACCCAACAGGAAATATTAAGTTATATTTGAAAGAGAGCCATTTCTACAGAGGGGGTTAAAGGATGCCAGGCAAATAAATGAACTATTAATAGGACCGGTAGAAATAGTGGAAGTAGATGGATAGTGCATAGATACATAGATTTACTAAGTTTTAGATATTTGGATGGGGATAGTGATACTCCTTAAGAAAATCCTTCTCAATATCTTACCTACAGTTGATTTAGAATCTACACTGGTTGTTGTATAGATGTGTTTATCAATTTAGGTATAATTTGTACACTGTAAAATACACAGCTTTCACTGTATATTTCAATTAGTTTAACAAATTTACATTGCCCAATAAACACTATCAGAATAAAAATATTGAGGGGCGGGGCGCCTGGGTGGCACAGCGGTTGGGCGTCTGCCTTCGGCTCAGGGCGTGATCCCGGCGTTGT
>NW_023241522.1:0-1360 GCF_002007445.2 Ailuropoda melanoleuca
AAAAAAAAAAAAAAAAAAAAAAAAAAAAAAAAAAAGAAAGACCAACTACCAAACCTGAGAGCTGGCTTCCCAGCATACCTCCCATCTTCCCCTTGTCACTGTTCCACTTTTTTATCAGCCATGTACATTTCTTGTACCTCAGAATAATAAGCCACGTGCCTCCACCCCCAGTCGCATGATCTGCCTCTTAGGAGAACCCAAACCAGACGGGGGATGTCTGAGCCATTTATTTTTTCTCTCCCTCCACCTTTTTAAATTGAGCTATAAAGTATGTACAATAAAGTACACAGATACTAAGCAAATAATAACTCTTTATTTGCATATCCCTCTGTAACTACCGCTGTAACTACCACTCAGACCAAGCTATAGAACATTCCTAACATCCCAGCAGCTCGCTCACCCACCCCACTAGCAGTAATATCCTGAAAAATAACTACTCTTCTCACCTCTATCACCGTAGGTGAGCTTTGCCTGTTTTTGGACTTTATACAAATAGAATCACCCAGTAAGTGCTCTTTGGGGTATGGCTTCTTTTGTCTAACGTTAAGTCTGTGAAATGTTATTGCTTGCAGAAATTGCTTGCTGGTTTTCACTGCTAGGTTACGTTCTATTGTATGAATATCAGACAATAAAAAAATTCTTTCAGCTACTAATGGACAGTTTGGGTTGTTTCCTTCTTCAGGCTATTGGCAGTAAAGCTTCTTGTATGTGTATTGCGGTGCGCCCAAGCCCGCGGGTCCCCTGGGTAGATGTCCACGAGCAGAACTGCAGGGCACGGCTATATGGAGGTTCACTGCCACATATGTTCCACACATTTGTAACAATTTACGTCTCCAGCAGCAGTGTGAGAGTTTAAGTTGCTCCAATCTGACAGCACTTGCTATTGTCAGTCCTTTAAATCTTAGCCATTCTGATAGCTCATTATGGAAAAAAAAATTGGCCATTCCTGGAAATATGACACAGTCACTGGCCATCGATAATTTGCTCTGCAATCTTGGAAAATGGGTGCATTCCCTGTAGTTCTGTCTCTCCTTCAGGAAATTGAGTAGATTATACTTGGCCCCTCTGTCTACCCTGAACATGCTGGAGTTGCTGGTTGAAGCCTCATTAGCCTTCAGGGAAAGACTCCTTGGTGACCTTTTTGACCATTCCGGCCTTCTCAAATTGTCCCTTCCCTGGATCTGAATGTGGACTTAGAAAGCCCTTCTCTCCAGCTGAACTTTTTGGCGGTCAGGACCATAGTTTGTATGTCCTGTATCTTGAAAAGCACCCAGTTCAATTTGGGGCACAGTGCTCAATAGCTACTTGGACCAGTCCTCTGGTTCACAGGGCTTAGGACCAAAGACCCCCCTCCCCCCCC
>NW_023241523.1:0-1360 GCF_002007445.2 Ailuropoda melanoleuca
AAAACCCAATCTATTTACTCTCCTTCTATGAAAGCCCCTCTCTTCCCATCCTCATTTTAGTAGCCCTTTTATGCACCTTCTTTCTTGTTTTAGCCAAAGCACACGCATTCCAGAGTCAAAGAGTAAACAGATTGGATTTTCTCGACAGAACCAGAAGAGAGAATACTTGCGGTGCTCATTTTCATGCCTCTCGCTGGTCTTGCTGACACACCTGGTGACGTCTTACAGACTAGTAACAGCATTTATTAGGCGCCTCCTCTGGGCCAGACACTCCTCTGTGCACGACATGTATCAATTCCGTTCATCTCCACAACAAACCTATGAGGTAGGTACTCTCGTTATTCCCGTTTTATAGATGAAGAAAGAGAAGCACCAAGAAATCAAGTAACCTGTCCATGGTCACTAAATGGTAAACCCGGGATCTGAAACCATGTAGTCAAGGTCCAGAGCCCATGTGCCTAACTGCTAGACTACAAACCCGCTCACTATAAATGAGTTCTCCCTCTACCACTCTCTATCCTTTTCCCACCGGACATTCATTTTTCTGTCCATTCCCTCATGTATGAAACCTCTTCCCTTAGAGTATCTTACCTAACTTTGAATTTTATTACCCAGACTAGTTTAGTATCTTATGCAAACTTACACAGTACCCTCTCTTTCAGCTCATTTCAGGAGAAAAAAAAAAAGGACAACCCCAACTCCATTCCCAGGGTACCCACTATTTGCACTTCTCCACCCAGGTAAATACCAATTTGGTGTAGGCGCTAAATCTGACGAGGAGTGCAGCTTGTAATTGCTGGAGACGGATCACAGACTGAATGACCTCACCTTCATTCCTGCCTCTCCTCCGATGCTATTTATCTGGAGTTTCCCCAGCCATAAAAATCTCCAGTCATTTGGGCACTGGATTTGTTGACAAGGCAATCAAGATTATGTCTCTGGTGCAGATTATCCAGAAGTCCACTATTATAAACAAGCAGAGGCAATCTTGCCCTTTGATGTAAGCTTACACCTGATGTTGGGCTTTTTGTGAGGGTTTTTTCCCCCACAAATGCAGAGTCCCTAAGGACACACACTACAGCCAATATGATTACCACAAGAGAGAAAAGAGTGAAAAGCCAGAATGTCCTAAATGATTAACAACCAGAGTATGGATGTAAATAGCTTTCAATGACATCAAGCTCTACTTCAAACTAAGCTAGAAGAAAACAGTCTACCCTTTCCTTAACTGCCAAGATAAAAGTTTACAACTCTCTGTTGCAGCCACTGCCAGCAACACCTAAGTAGTAGTTTATTTTCGTCAAGGATTTTTAGCCATAAGGAAGAGAAATCCTTATCGCAAAAAAAAAAAAAAAAAAAA
>NW_023241524.1:0-1360 GCF_002007445.2 Ailuropoda melanoleuca
TAGGCATAAATATTAACACTTTATTCCTGCATAAAATATGACTCCACTATAAACTCTAATATAAACAAACATTCTATCTCAAGATTGTATCATTGGAACTTTATCGGTCTCTTTCTTTCCATTGATCTAGACCTCCCTGTCTTCTGACCTGGCCCTTGTAATCCGACTTAACTCTCTGAACCTTTTTTGGCTGATTTCTGTTATTTACTGGTGCTTTAGTTTGCATCCATGTTAATTTGTCCACATTGACAAAGTGAGTGGCTATCCCTAATACTTCCTCTGCATTCCATTCCTTATAGGGCATATATTCCCATATTTTTTAAGAAAAAAATTCCTACCACTGGGCTTCAGATATTACTACTTTTTAATTACTGGAAAGAAATAATATAGTACTAGTCATAGTACTGCTGATGTTCACAACTTTTAAGTCTTATGGCAGTTTAATGCTTCAAGGAGAGTGGAATCCTCTGCTCCCTAAGCAATAGGTATCATTTTTAATGGCAGCCTTTGGCAGACAGCACGTCCACGTTTGTTCAATGACTGCTGTGGGAATTTCAAGTCTGGTAGGAGAAAAGAACAATGTCTTGTGAATCCCTCAAATCATATGAAGAAGATTTCCAAAATATAACAAACTGACCTATCTACTCACGCATTTATTCAGCCACTGTCTTTTACTGAAGGCCTATAAACTGTGCCAGGTATTGTTTAGGTAGTGTAAAACAAAGATTAGGGAGACTTGGTCCCTGTCCTTAAGAGGATCTAAAAACAGTGGTAAAAGACACATATGTAAACAATTACAATGAATATGATGAATGTTATAATAAAGCCATCATCAACATTTTGTAGGAACACAGAGAAAGAATAGCCAATTATTTAGAGGGCTAAAGAAAGGTTCACAAAGGAGATAACATCTGGTTTTAAAGAGTGAATAGAAATTTTTCAAGGGCTGAAGGGTGGAAAAGCATTTCAAATGAAAGCAGCAGCTTTACTAGCCACAGAGGTGTGTGCCCAAGAAATGGTATGAACTCTTGAACTTTAGTGTGATGGGACTGCAGAGAACATGCAGAACTATATTACAAAACAGGCTGGAGAAGGGGGTTGGCACAAGGTAATAAAGGGCACACAAGCTCTGTTAAGAAGCCAAACATTTAATGTGTGGGAAGCAGACAGCCCAAAACATTTTCAAGCATAGAAGTCACATGAGAACTGTTCTGCTGGATGTTAACAGTGTGAGCTATGAATGCTGTCACTAAAAGGAAGAGAGGTAAAAACTTAACCTTTCTTGAGTACCATCTATGTACCACACACTTCAATATATATCATATGTGTGTACACATACATGCTTACTTACATACATACA
>NW_023241525.1:0-9048 GCF_002007445.2 Ailuropoda melanoleuca
TGTTTCTTCTCACATTCTCACCAAGATTTAGTTAAAATACTCTTAGTATGTAGATCCAGATGACTGCTGATAATTTTTCCATTATATATAAACTTTCAAGAATTATTTTTTAAGAGCATTATTTTGAATAAACCATGCATTGTGGTTTTTCTAATACACCATTTAAGGCCATATTAGAAAACTGTGTAAGGCTACACAGTTTGGGAGACAATCACCAGTACTTCCAAATACTCTTAGAATTATAGAAACTGTTAGATTTGCTTCTACCAGTTACGTCAAGGACACTAGTATCTCATACCCTCAAACAGAATTTTCTTTATCCCGCAAAGAGATGCTGGACCCATAAGCAATCACTTTCCAATCTCATCTCTCTTGAGACCCTGGAAACCATTAATCCCCTTTCTGTTTCTGTAGACTTGCTTATTCTGGACATTTCATATAAACGGAATCACAGAATATGTGGCCTTTTATCACTGCCTTCTTTCACTTAGCATAATGTGTAGAAGGATCATTTATATAGTAACATGTATCCGTAATTCATTTCTTTTGATGGCAGAATAACATTCCTTTATATGGATATACCACCATGTATTTATTTATTTAGTAGTTTGTGGACATTTGAGTTTTTCCATTTTTGGTCGATTATGAGTTACGCATTAACAAGTTTTTGTGTGAACGTATGTTTTCAATTTTCTAGGGTATATATCTGGAATTAGAATTTCTGGATCATACGTGAACTCGATATTTAACATTTTGAGGAATAGCAGGAAGTTTCCCAAAGTGGCTGCACCATCTTACCATCATACCAGCCCAGGGCACAGTATACGGACATTTCACTTTCTCTCTGTCCTCATTAACACCATCAACACTTGTTTTCTTTTTCTTGTTTTCTTTGTTTCCTTTTTTTTTTTAACTTTAGCCATCCTTGTAGATATGAAGCAGTATCTCATTGTGGTTTTCATTTGCATTGTCCTAATGATGTTGAGTATATTTTCATGTGCTTATTGGCTATTTGTATATCTTCTTTGGAGAAATATATATGCTCATCCTTAACCATATTTTGATTGAGTTTTTTCATCTTTTTACATTTGTCGAAGAACTTTATATATTCTGGATACAAGTCCCTTATCAAATATGTAATTTGCAAATAGTTCTTTTGATCTGTGAACTGCCTTTTTACTCTGTTAATTGTGTCCTTTCAAATTTTGGCTTTTGGTGTATTCCAATTTATCCCCTTTTTGCTTTTGTTACTCATGATATTGATGTTACTTGGGATATTGATGTTACATAAATATGATGTTATGTCATTGCCTAATCCATGTTCACACAACTTACTACTACATTTATTTATATATTTTTGTTTTGTTGTAGATGATTTTTCCAACTTTTGTATTCACTTGGTTATTTATAAGAATTTGTTAAGAGAGGAATCAAATGCAAGCTCCAAATCACTCCTTTGAAATAAAAGCTCTTCAGACACTTAATGGCATATTCATATGTGTCACAAAGTTTATAGGGTCATATGAGTCAAAGCATAATCGTTTATTTTTTTGTTTGTTTTATACTTTTGCTATCCCTGAATAGATTGTCTCATATCACACATTTTTAGGAGGCATCTGTATGTCTTTGTCAAATGTTGATCTAATCTTTTAAAAATAAATTCTTGACATAATTTATTATCATATAATATCTCTTGGTGGCATTTAAAGCATAGGTTTAGGGCAGGAGTAAAGAGTGAGAATTGTTGATATCAGGAAACAAGAAATAGGCAAATTTGGGAATATGGAGTAAAAAGGATGGAATTAATGTACTTATTATAATAATTATAACAGCATATAACAAACTTCTTTTCTTTAAATAGATTGTAAAGAAAACAAAAGGTATGAAGAAAAAGGCTAAGTATTTTTAAGCTCTGGTTTCTTCAAATTTTTATTGGTTTTTTTCTTTGCTTCTGTGTCTACTTGATGGATAACTTTTATATTGTGGAGTATAGGTATGTGAACACCATTTTAATTAATTGGTTTAATTGGTCATTATTTTTTCACATTACGATAGTTTTAGGTATTTTGCTAAATTTGTGATATAATGGCACAACTAAAATGTTATAATAGGGGTAACTTTGGTGGTGGCCAAGGTGTTGCAAGTCATGTGCTTATCAGTGTATGAGAGGATGAATTAAAGCAGCTTGTCTGCTATCCATTCATTTTCTTCACTGTGAAGAAACCCCTGGGGTAAAGGAAAGAAGACAGGGGAACCACATGGAATTGCTTATCGATTGGACTCTTGGAAAATCAACTAAAGATATTTTCTAGAAGAAATAGAGTTTATATCTTTTTTAAAGATTTTATTTATTTGTTTGACAGAGAGAGAAACAGCCAGTGAGAGAGGGAACACAAACAGGGGGAGTGGGAGAGGAAGAAGCAGGCTCCTAGGGGAGCAGGGAGCCTGATGCAGGGCTCAATCCCAGGATTCTGGGATCACGCCCTGAGCCGAAGGCAGACGCTTAATGACTGAGCCACCCAGGCACCCCTAGACTTTATTTCTTAAATTCCTTGTTGCTGATAAAGGATTGCCCATTGTAAATAGAATCCGGAATTTATGAGTCACGACTCTCTAAGAAATGTCATGTAAGTTTTACAAATATACATCTTGGTAATGTAGAATGGAAACATTTCAGTTTAAATGCATCTAGTTGTATGAAGAACCCTGTGAAATTCAGTTAGAAATCTAATCCATACTGATCCAGAGGAGGTTGTCTGAGGCTGAGCCAAAGGAATTACTTTTCCTCTAAGGAAAGACCTGGGAAACTGGCCTCGATGTCCCAGAAACTTACCTGTTTTGTCTTTTTTTCTGAACCCCTTAGTTACCTATAACCCATAATTATTTAGTAAAAGCTTATAACGAGTAAGATCACCAATTCATGTAAGTATGATTTGACAGTATAATCCTATATGTTAGCTCGTTATGAAAGACAAAGCGTGAGTGACATTAGAATAGAGATAAAATAGGAAATATTGTGATGCATTTCAGAAAGTATCTAAATATTCTGCAGACTTTCCTGAAATAATTTTGTTGCATTTTAACCATTTGAACAAGAAAGGTTATAATATCTTAGCATTGAAAAATAACTTCAACATTAATCAGAAGAAGATAACAAAATATAAATAATCTACAGATAATACCAAGATGTGAAGCATCCAATACAAATTACTAGGTGTGTGTACAGGCAGGAAAATAAGACTCAAACAGAAGACCAATATCAGTCAGTAAAACAGATATGATAGGAATTATGGAATGGAAGATGTAGTCTTAAAAAATCTATTATCAATATACATAAGGATTTAGAGTAAAATATAAATTCAGTTGGGGGAGAATAAAAACCCTGAACATTCAAACCCTTAAAAGCAGAGTTTCAAATTCATAAAGCAAAATTTAGAAAATTGTAAGGAGAAGTATATCAACTTATAGTTTTAATCAGAGATTTCAATACCCTTCCCTTATTTCCTGAAACACAGACTTATAGATCAGTGCAACAGAATGGAGAGACTAGAAATAAATGCATGCAGAGAGTCAACTAACATTGACTTGACTCTTGACAAAGGTGCCAAGAGTACACAATAGGAAAAGTTAGTGTCTTCCATAAATGGTGTTGGTACGTTTGATATCCACATACAAAAGAATAGAACTGGATTGTTATCTGCCATCACAGAGAAAAATCAACTCAGAATGGACTAATGACTTAAATATAAGACCTGAAACTGAAACTGTAGGGCTCCTGGAAGAAAATGTAGGAGAAAAGCTTCCTGACATTATTATTGGCAGTAATTTCCTGAGTATGATACCAAAAGCGCAGGCAACAAAAGAAAAAATAGACAAGGCAGACTGCATCAAACTAAAAAGCTTCTACTCAGCAAAGGAAACAATCAACAAAATGAAAAATCAACCTGCAGAATGGGATAAAATATTTATAAACCATGTATATGATAAGGGTTATCATCCAAAATATATAAGGAACCCTTATAACTCAATAACACCATTTAACAATAACAGAAAGCAATGCATTTAAAAATGAGCAAAGTATTGAATAGATATTTCTCCAAAGATATACAAATGGTGAGTGAGTGTGTGCTGAAATGCTGAACACCACTGATTATTTGGGAAATGAACATCATAGCCACAATGAGATATCACTGCCCACCTATTAGGATGGCTATTATCAAAAAACAAAAACAAAACAACCCCCCCAAAAAACCCCAAAAGACAATAAGATAATAAGAATTGGTAATACTTAATTAATTGATAATAAGTATTAATCTCTTCATGATTAATCAGTCTGTATAAATGATCAAATTCTTCCTGTTTTAGTCTTGGTAGTTTATAGGCTTCCAGGAAGGCATTCATTTCTTCCACGTTGCTTACTTTATTGGCATATATTGTTGATAATAGTTTCTAATGATTGTTTCTATTTCCTTGGTGTTGGTCGTGATCTCTCCCCTTCATTCATAATTTTATTAATTTGGGTCCTTTCTCTATTCTTTGGAATAAGTCTGGCCAGTGGCTTATTGATTTTATTTATTCTTTCAAAGAACCAGCTTCTAGTTTCATTGATTTGCTCTACTGTGCTCCTGGTTTCTAATTCATTGATCTCTCCTCCAATCTTGATCAACTGCCTTCTCATATGTGGGTTAGGCCTGTTCTTCTCTTCCAGCTCCAGCTTCTTAAGGTGAGAATATAAAGACTGCATTTTAGATTTTTCTGTTCCTTTAAGTGAGGCTGGGATGGTTATGTATTTTCCCTTACGACCATGTTTGCAGTGTCACATAGGTTTTGGACCAATGTGTTTTCATTCTCATTGGTTTCCATGAATTGCTTAAGTTCTTCTTTAATTCCCTGGTTTACCCAACTGTTCTTAAGCAGGATGGTTCTTCATTTCCAAGTGTTTGAGTTTCTAACAAATTTTTCCTTGTGATTGAGTTCCAATTTCAAAGCATTGTGGTCTGAGAATACGCAGGGAATAACCTCAATCTTTTGGTTTCGGTTGAGACCTGTTTTGTGACCCTGTGTATGGTCTGATCTGGAGAAAGTTGCACGTGCATTCGAAAAGAATGAGTATTCTGTTGTTCTAGGGTGTAGTGTTCTGAATATATCTATGAGGTCCACGTGGTCCAGTATGTCATTCAAAGCTCTTGTTTCTTTGTTGATTTTATGCATAGATGATCTGTCTATTGCTGAGAACGGAGTGTTGAGGTCACCTGCTATTAAGGTATTATAATCTGTATATCTCCTTATTCTGGTTAAGTGTATCTAGCTGCTCCCCTGTTGGGGGCATATTTTTAATTGTTAGATCTTCTTGTTGGATATACCCTTTAAGAATAATATAGTGTCTTTTTGTATCTCTAACTACAGTCTTTAGTTTAAAATCTAATCTGTCTGATATGAGAAACCCCAGCTTTCTTTTGAGGTCCATTGGCATGAAAAATGGTTCTCCATCCCTTCACTTTCAGTCTGGATGTTTCTTTAGGTTCAAAATGAGTCTCTTGTAGACAGCATATGGATGGGTCATGTCTTTTTATCCAATCTGCCACCCTGTGGCGTTTTATGGGAGCATTTAGGTTATTCACATTGAGAGTGATTATTGAGAAATAAGATTTTAATGATGTCATGCTGCCTGTGAAGTCTTTGTTTCTATGGATTGTAAATTTCTTTTCTGTATCGCTCTTGGGGTTTTTTACTTTTATAGAACCGCCCTTAATATTTCTTGTAGGGCTAGCTTGGTGGTCACATATTCTTTTAGTTTCTACTGGTCTTGGAAGGTCCTTGTCTCTCCATCAATTCTGAATGATGGCCTTGCTGGAAAAAAGGATCCTTGGCTGCATGTTCTTCTCACTTAGTGCGCTGAATATGTCTTGTCAGCTTTTTCTGCCTTGCCAAATCTCTGTAGAGAGGTCTAACATTATTCTGATGTTCCTCTCTCTATAGGGAGGATTCTCTTCCCCCTGGTTGCTTACAAGATTATCCTTCATTCTAAGATTTGCGAATTGTACTATTATGTGACATGGTGTTGGTCTGTTCTCATCGATCTTGGGAGGGGTCCTCTCTACCTCTTGGACATGAATTCTTGTTTTGTTTGCCAGATTAGGGAAGTTCTCAGCCACAGGTTGTTCAAGTATCTCTTGTAGACCTTTCTCTTTCTCCACCCCCTCATGGATGCCGATGATTCTGACATTGGAACGTTTCATTGACTCAGCAATCTCCCATATTCTACATTCTTGAAATTGAAGTTTTTTAAGCCAAATTCCCACTTTTTCCTTCTTTTCTATCATCTTGTCTTCCAACTCACTAATTCGTTCTTCTGCCTTGTTTACCCTGCCATCAGAGCATCCAGTTTAGACTGCATTTGATTCATAGCATTCTTAATTTCTGCCAGATTCACTTTCATTTCCACCTTTAGTGATTCTATATTCTAGTTAATATTTTTGTTAATTTTTTTTCAAGCCTATACATCATCTTGACCATTGTTATTCTGAACTCCATTTCTGACAGTTTGGTTATATCCATATCCGTTAGTTCTGTGGCAGAGGCCACAGTCTCTGTTTCTTTCCTCTGTTGAGGGTTCCTCCTCCTTGTCATTCTGAGGAGTGATTGTGGGGATATACAGAGCCCAAATTATTGACCAGGACCCAAGCAAGTTGCACTTGTTTTATAGGGACCTTACGGATGTGGAGTTCTTGTTTTTTCAGCCTGCCTTTTGGGGGAGGGGCCTGCCATGTTGATACCTAGGTAACCCTGTTTGGGTAGAGTTGCTCTGCCCCCTGTTGGGGGGGAGGGGGGTGGGCACAGTGCAGACCGGTTTTTCCTGGATTTTGTTCCCTGGCGGCTTTCCCTGGAAGTTTTCTGTGACTCTTGTTCTTTTTTTAAATAATAATATATTTTTATTATATTATGTTAGTCACCATAGAGTACATCCCTGGTTTTTGATGTAAAGTTCCGTTATTCATTAGTTGCGTATAACACCCAGTGCACCATGCAATAAGTGCCCTCCTTTCTACCCATCACCAGCCTATCCCATTCACCCACCCACCCTCCCCTCTNCTGGCCTATCCCAATCCCCCACCACCCTCCCTTCTGAAGCCCTCAGTTTGTTTCTCAGAGTCCATAGTCTCTCAGGTTTCACTCCCCTTTCTGATTACCCCCCTTTCTGTGACTCTTCTGACAGTCAAAGCAGCAGTGGCCGTATTCAAGCCTCTGTCTTGGAACAGAGAGATCACAGTCTGCTCTTCACTGAGCTCTCCTGGACACTTTAACTCTGTTTCTGTCCCTGCTGCTAAAAACCCTGCAGCATTCCAGGTTGTGTGCCCCACAGTTGCTCTCCCAGTCCTCGCTCCCAGGGCCTACATGTAGTCTCTGTCCTTTATGGATTTTTTTTAAGACTTTTTATTTATTTGTTTGACAGAGACAAACAGCCAGCAAGAGAATTAACACAATCAGGGGAAGTGGGAGAGGAAGAAGCAGGCTCCCAGTGGAGCAGGGAGCCCAATGATGGGGCGCAATCCCAGGACCCTGGGATCACCCCCCAAGGCAAAGGCAGATACTTACTGACTGAGCCACCCAGGTCCCCTTGCCCTTTGTGCTTCAAACACCACCAGTCATCCCAAGTTCCTGCACACACTCCAGAGCTTCGTGTTTCAATGTGGTTCCTGCATGCTCAGGAGCTTCAGTTTTCAGTCTGGTCACTCATGGGCTCCTGAGCTCCCGGTTTCAGTCTGGTTTGAGTGCTCCCAAATTCCCAGGTTCAGTCTGGTTTCTCGGGGGCTACTGCTCTGTGAGTCCGGCCTGCTCCCCAGTGCAGGTGGCTACTGCTTCCTGGCACCTGATCGCGATGGCTACCTCCCCCTTCATTTTATCCTCTGATATCTGTGCACAGATTCATGGCTCCCTGGTTCGTGCCTCAATACTCAGCACCGGAGATGTGTGTTTTTAGAGACCAAGATGTATCTTCCTACGTCTCAGGCTGATTTCGTGGGTGTTCATGATGGTCTGATAGATATCCAGCTTGATTGAGGGGACCAGCTGAGAAAAGGTCTCCAATCCTCCGCCATCTTTTTTCCTCCCCCACGCCCATTGTTCATTACAATGCGTGCCCTCCATAATACCCATTACCTGGTTATCCCATCCCCCCATCCCCCCATCCCCCGAGAGGATTATGCTAAGTGAAATAAGTCAAGCAGAGAAAGACAGTTATATGGTTTCACTCATATGTGGAACATAAGGGATAGCACAGAGACATTTTTCTACTTTCCATATGTAGCCCTACACCAGTATAAAGGTCCCTCTTAGAATTACTTTTCCCTTTAGGTCCATAATAAATTAGAATCCTCTGGCTCAAAATTGAGAAGTTAATTTTTCTTTCAGTAATAATAGTTGTAGAACTCCTTAGGAGATTCTAAGGATTGGAGTCTAGAAACAGGTAACACTATAACAGATTATGAAACAAGAATACAGTAGAAAAATATAGGAAAAACTTGAATACAATAAGAGTAAAAGCCTAAAATAACTTATAATGAGGATTCCTAGAAAATCTTATTTTCATGAGTGATCATGGAGGAGGAATTTCATGGCTACCCCAAAGTTCTTAAAATAATGTTCTGTCATTTTCTGGACCTGCATTATGCAATATAAAAATAAAACTTTAGCTAAACAAGTCCACATAGAAAAATGATTATTTCTACCAACTATTAATATGTAAAAAACTACCTTATCTGGGAAGTGAGGAATTATGAAGACCTATAGGAAGAGGGAGTATTTAGTATGAGGTTTCAGGCTCCCATAATCATGTTGACAAGTGTTAAGAATTATAACTCATCTCTGAAATTCCCCAGATTATTTTATCAGTATTAAACAGAATTAAGGGGCACCTGGGTGGCTCAGTAGGTTAAGGATCTCCCTTTGGTTTAGGTCATGATCCCAGGGGCCTAAAGCAGAGCCCCACATTGGGCTCCCTGCTAGCAGAGTCTGCTTCTCCCTTTCTCTATTCCTCTGCCTCTCCCC
>NW_023241526.1:0-1360 GCF_002007445.2 Ailuropoda melanoleuca
ACACACACACACACACACACACACACACACACACACACACACAGAGGGACCCTAAAGTTTAAAAATATAATAACTGAGCTGGGAAATTCAACAGTGAGTTTTAAAGGTAGACTCAACCATGCAGAAAGATCAGTGACCTGTAGGATAGGACATTAGAAATCACCCAATCAGAGGAGAAAAAATAGAAAAGAATGAAAAAAGAGTGAAGAAAGCCTATGGATTATGGGGCACAATGAAAAGGAACAATATTCACATTATGGGACTTCCAAAGGAAGAAGAGAAAGGGGTAGAAAGCATATTTAAAGCCATAATGGCTGAGAATTTCTTGAAACTGGGGAGAGAAAGGGACATCCAGACCCATGAGGCCCAAAAGACCCCAAAGAGGTGAACCCAAATAGGGCTACACGGAGACATATTATAATTAAATTGTCAAAGGTCAAAGATCCAAAGAAAGAATTTCAAGAGTAGCAAAAGAAAAGAGAGAAGTTACATACAAGGGAGCCCCCATAAGGCTACTGGTGGATTTCTCAACAGAAACTTTTCAGCCCAGGAGAGAATAGGATGATATGTTCAAAGTATTGGAAGAAAGTAACTGTCAGCTAAGAATCCTATACCTGGCAAAGCTGTCCTTCAGAAACAAAGGAGGAATAAAGACTTTCCCAAACAAACAAAAGCTGAGGGAATTCATTACCACCAGACCTGCCTTACAAGAAATGCTAAAGAGAATTCTTTGGGTGGAAGTAAAAGAATGCTTTAATTAACATCGTAGAACCATAAAAAGGTAGTGTAAATCTCCCAGATACTGATAAATATATAGTCATAATAGATTGTTCATATAGTAATAGTGGTACATAAATCACTTACTACTCTAGTTTAAAAGTTAAAAAAAGAATGTAATAAAATAATTATAATTACTATAATCTGTTGTTAGTTATACAGTACAAAACAGTAATAACTTAAAATTGTAACAGTAATAAGCTAAAATGTGAGGGGGAGAAGTAAAGTGTGAAATTTACAATTTCTGTTGTAGTAAAGTTGCTATCAGTTAAAGTAGGGTGTTACAAGTTCAAGATATTTTATGTAAGTGTCATGGTAACCACAAGGGAAAATCTTGTAGTTATTATACAAAAAAAACCCAGACCAAAACAAACGAAAAAACACAACAAAGAAATCAAAGCAGGATAAGAAATAGGGAACAACAAATCTACAAAACAACCAGAAAACAACTAACAAAATAGCAATAGTAAGTCATTACCTATCAATAATTACTTTAACCATAAATGGATTAAATTCTATAACTAAGAGACACAGAATAGCTGAATAGATTTAAAAAAAAAAGATCCAACAACATGCTATCTAC
>NW_023241527.1:0-1360 GCF_002007445.2 Ailuropoda melanoleuca
ACCAAAGGGTGATGCCCTTGGGTTTGGGTTCAACGTCACTTCTGTGCTCCCTTCTCTGCATCTGTGATAACGACTGTCATAGAACCTGCCTGGTGAGGGGAGGGGAAGCCTGACCCCCATGGACTGCCACACTCGAGGAACCCAGTCGGTTGATCTCGGTGAGCTGTGGCGTGGAGGGCCCCGGCCCATGCCGGCTCTCCAGCCTTGCACGCTCCTCCTTTCCGTCGTGAGCATTAACCTTTGCGTTGTGTTGTCTTTGGGCATGGAGAGAGAAGTGGAACCCTGCCTCCTGTAGGCGTGTGGAGGGGCTGGTCTTGTGACTCCTGCCTTCATTTCTTTATTTTTTTTTTTAAGATTTTATTTATTTATTAGAGAGAGCACAAGCAGGGGGAGCAGAGGGAGACGGAGAAGCAGACTCCCCGCTGAGCAGGGAGCCCAGTGCAGGAGTTGATCCAGGACCCTGGGATCATGACCTCAGCTGAAGGCAGACGCTTGACCGACCAAGCCCCCCAGCCCCTGCCGCCCCCGTCTTGATTTCTTGTGCCGCAGGCCCAGCCAACACCAGTCTTTTTATCCCAGGTTTCCCTCTTTCCTCACCTCCTTCCTCATTCTGCTGAAGTATCCTCAGTTGTTTTATTTTAGAAGGCAGAAGCACTGCTTTTCCCAGACTCCTGACCTTGCCCTTGGTTGGTAATAGAATTCTAGGCTGAAAATCTTGTCATCTAGACCATGGAACTTTCTGTGTTCGGAAGTTCTCAGTCTTGACCAGGATGTTTAAGTGCAGCCCTGGTACTTGATGGCACTGTTCAGTTAGCACACTTGTGTTTTCTTTCAGCTCTGGTTTTGTTTTCTTTTGTTTTTAATGGACTTTTTCCTCTCTTTTGTCTGTATTCCTTACCTTTCACATTCCTGCTAGGCTAGTTTTTCTCCTATTTTCTGTTTCCTTTGTGCTGGTTCTCTCTGAGGTACTTCCTGAACTGTACCTTCTCTCTGCCTGGTGGGCTTCCCTACTTAGTTGTGTTGCCCTCCTGGGCTTACTTTCTACTTTCCTGCTCAGACAGTGATTGCTGATCGTTCTGTTCTGTGCTCCCTGTCCTTCACGGTTTGCTTTTTGTCCACAGTTTCTTTTAATTTTATAGAAATAGTAGCCTTCAACCTCTGAGGATGTGAGAACTTAAAAGCTTGCCATTTGGGGCACCTGGGTGGCTCAGTTAGGGAAGCGTCTGCCTTTGGCTCAGGAGTCCTGCGTCTGGGCTCCCTGCTCTGCAGGGAGCCTGCTTTTCCCTCTGCCGCTCTCCCTCTGCTTGTGCACGCTCTCTCTTCTGACAAATAAAATCTTTTTTATTTTTTTATTTTTTTT
>NW_023241528.1:0-1360 GCF_002007445.2 Ailuropoda melanoleuca
ATATTTCTCTTTTTCCACATCAAAGAACCCTGCTTGACAGTTTTTCCAGTTTTAAGGATCTAATTTAAAATCCATGCTATATGACGCATTCCAAATCACATCTGGCCCACCCTGGGAAACTTGACTGGAAAGAATGTGCCTGGCAACTGTCACTGAGGAGCCATGGAGGCCAGTCAGCTGGTGAGAGGGCGTGCCATGGGTATGAAATGGCTCTGGGCAAGGAAATGATCCTCTTATAACTTTTCACATCAGAAGCTGTGAATGAGAGCCATGAAAGTGTGCAGGTACACATGGGCTAGGAAGCATCCAGTTGCCAGCAATGCTTCTCACTTTGGTAAAAGATGCTCCAGCAAGCAGTAACAGAAATTAACGTCTTCAGTGAAGGTTAGTTACTCATCCAATTGATTCTGGATGGTCCAGCTAGTATTTCTACAACACAGATATTCTGCCTGAGTTTCCAGCCTTTAGACTCAAGATTGCCATATTAATTCTTCCCTGTTGGATGCCCTACAGATTTCTGTCTTGCATTCTGGAAATAGAATTGTTTCCCTCAGGTTAGTAGATTATAAATATTAAAGTCAGTCAATTACAAATGTTAATCCCATCCACAGATACCTTCACAGCAACATCTAGACTAATATTTGACCAAACAACTGGGCACTGTAGTCTAGCCAAGTTGACACATACATTTTACCATGACAAGTACAACCTACCAAATAGAACTTACAAAATTTTCCTGAGCTAGTAAATTCTTAGTTAAAAATTTAGTGTGAGGATGCGGATATAAATGCCAGCTTTGTTAAGAACTTACATACCAATATCCAGCCAGAAATAAGTCTTGCCCATTCCAAAGAAGTGACAGATTTCAAAACTCTAAAAATTATCATAATATTAGTACAATTAAAATAACATTGATTCATCATCCATGGGCATTTTGTAGTTGACACTTTATTATTTATTGTTTTTATATGTAACTTACTATCTGTCATACCAGACAGTATCCACCTAATATGCATACTAATTTAATCAGAATTTCAGAAACAGATAAGATAGACATACAACAATTCTTTTCAAGCTAATTGATACTTTTCTGATATTTAGTATATATTAATCTCAGTTCAGCATGAACTGAGGTGTATTTTTATACTCAAGATCTTTATTAGAAACCCATGTAGCTTCTCTTTCATAATAGAAAGTTGAACCCTATTTTCATTCTAAGGAATAGAAGATGGTATTGGATATTATAGTTACTGCTATTATAAGTAATCTACATGTTTATGCATTTTTATTATACCATTTTATGTTTGACTCTTTAGTAAAGCCAGTCAGAATAATTTAATTATAAAATAGAAAGAAAAAA
>NW_023241530.1:0-1560 GCF_002007445.2 Ailuropoda melanoleuca
GTTTCCAGTTGCTTTCTCTAAAAGCAGAGGGAGGGGAAAAGCAATCGGCAGGCACGGTGATGGATGAGCCGCGCTACATATTTTCCATTTTTAAACAGGGGACCGAAAGCAAATACCGGGCCCCTCTTTGGTCTGCGCGGAGCGGAACGGACTGAGCTTGATGAAACACCTTTCAAGCCTCAGGTAACCCGGAGCGTTTTCGAGCCTAATCAGTTCCATGCTGGTAATACAGTCCCCGAAGACAAACAAAGCATCCATTACGCGCACGGCGCAATAGCTCACATACATTTCTGGTCATTACTGCAATTCTTCATTATTTATGCAGAGCCGTGAGCACATACGCCACACTGTAAAATGGATGTAATGTGCCAATTACCCTAATGTTGATTAACTGAGAAAGAAAATGGTCAAGTTTCCGAGACCATCA
Organism: Ailuropoda melanoleuca; assembly: GCF_002007445.2. Classification (NCBI taxonomy): domain Eukaryota; kingdom Metazoa; phylum Chordata; class Mammalia; order Carnivora; family Ursidae; genus Ailuropoda; species Ailuropoda melanoleuca. Next base: position 428 of record NW_023241530.1, read on the forward strand.
TCTATCCCCTCGGAAAGGGAAAATGTGGACAGAGCCCAGCGGTCTGCGGCGACTGGGCTGATGGCACATTTTCCCGACATCTGCCTGCTGCATGAGATGGCACTTCCATGGCCCGTCACGAGGCCGCCCTCCTGGGCTAGACAGAAAGCCCTAAGTTCACAGCCGCTCTGGTGTAATCACGAGCCTACTGTCATTTTGCACATTTTCTGCCGTCAGGCCTCCCCATCAATACCGGGCAGAGTGAATTTCAAGGTATCTTTTCCCCCATGAGATATATAGACAGCTATCACCATATCTCATAGTGCCAGCAATTGGAAACTGTTGAATGCGTATTACCAGCCTACAGATGGGAACATTTCCCTCCTGGATTTAAGCCATGCTTTCTGCAGGAATTAAAGGGAAAAAAAAGAAAAAAAAACAAGCCAAGGGTCATTTAAGGTGTTCTGCATACAGGAAAGTAAATGGGTGGGTGGATTTTCCGTCGGTGGGGGGTAGTGTGGGTCCACGGGTGCCCTTCCGAGTCATCTCTGCAGAGGGAGACAGCATGGGAACAGTCTGGAATGAAGAGGAATGAGCTCGGAGGAGCAGAAAGCAAGAACAGCATAAAAGTACAAAGTACGTAAAACATAATTAAAGGCCTGGAAGGTTGTTTTGCTCTCAATGCTATTTTGGGGGGTGTTAATATATACGATGGCAGCAAGGTGTGGCATCTGGGAGAAAAGCAATATATTAATTCTCAGATCAATAGTTTGTGAAATGCCTTTTTGCCGTCCCAAGCGTGTGACTGTTTCAGTGATAAGGAGTGATTTTCTTGGAGTTGAAGACAGCCACTGCTGGATGAGATTGCTCTCTGGAGGGGAGAGGAGGAGGGAGGGGGAGCACCAGCCAGGGAGGGGTCATTTAAGAGCGAGGCCCTCATCATCCCCTGGGTTCCCGCTCTCAGTCCATTTTGTTCTCAGTGCAATACAGAAATGTCTCAAAACACAGCATTGCGACTGGGTCTGAGGGGTGGCTCTAGGNCCTCTCATTTTCCCTCCTGACCGCCTGTCGGAGCCCCAGCCTCTCTTAACCTGCTGTAGATAGCTAAAATTGTTCAGTGGGGAGGAGGATTGAAGGTAGGAGTGTTGGTGGAC
>NW_023241531.1:0-1360 GCF_002007445.2 Ailuropoda melanoleuca
AAAAAAAAAAAAAAAAAAAAAAGCTAAGCGAGTATTTCTTCTCCCATGACTTCTCCCTAAATATTGTAGGGACTAACAAACCAAGGATCATACAATCTCTGGCCTCAGGACACTTTGCAATTAATGGAGGCTAAGAGGTAAGATCAGACAAGCACATATATCACTTTATTATAAGGGAGAACGTACCAGTTATAAAGAAGTGGCGAGTGTGGGAGAGTGCGAGAGAATGATCGCTTCAGCTGGGAATATCGGCTGACGTTTTTGATGAAGGTTTTGGCATTTAAATTCGGTCTTGAAAGAAAGGTAGGATTCTGTGCGTTAGAGAAAAGGGAATAGATTCATAGAGGAAGCAGGCCCTAAAGAAACAGGAAAATGGGTGGAAAAGCCCGTATCATAGGTGCTAGTTGGAATGATCTTGGTTGCAAGTGACTGAAAAATCAACTTGCCATAGCTTAGGTAAAAATGGCAATTAACAGCAAGGCCCACGAAGTTGGGGGACCAGCTAGTCATAATGACATATGGGACAAGTAGCTTGAAAATCACCAGGACTCGCTGTGACCACCTCTGTCTCTGAATCTCTTAGCTTGTCATTTTCATTCTTCTTGACTATCTTTCTCTCCCGTTAGCATGCCTCCCAGATTCTGGGTTGAGTTCTAAAACCCCATGCAACAGGCCAATAAAATCATAAATGCCTCAAAATGCAAAATAGAAGTATGGGAGACATGGTGGGACATGTTGGCCCGAGACACATCATGGAGCATGTTGAAGGCTGGGCTATGAAGTATGATCCTTTGCTTGAGACAATATTTAGCCCTGGTGAGTTTGGAGTCAATGCTTTTTATCATATCATATTCCCTGGCTTTTCACTAGCTCTCCATTAAATCAATCCACTATGGATTAGATTAAAGGCAATTTATCAGATAGAAAAAAGCTGAGAGATTTTATCACAAAGACTAGGCAGATACACCAGCTAGGGTAGAGATAATAATATAAAGCTTCCACTTTGAACTCATTTTACCTGCAAAATGATGGCTAGTTTTCACTGTGAGTGCCCGCGTGCGGAGGCATACAGAAAGCTGGGATGGTAATGTTGCGTGGCGTCTGCTTCCCTGAACGATGCCCTGCTGGTCTCCTGATGGCACAGGGTGGGCTTATCAGACCCACCTCGGTGAACTGGTGCTTCCAAGCCTATATATGAACACAGCCACAGCCAAGTTCTAGTTCTTTTTTTTTTTATAATAAAAATTTTTTATTATATTATGTTAGTCACCATACAGTACATCCCCAGTTTCCGCTGTAAAGTTCGATGCTTCATTAGTTGCGTATAACACCCAGTGCACCATGCAATACGTGCCCTCCT
>NW_023241532.1:0-1360 GCF_002007445.2 Ailuropoda melanoleuca
TTTCTGTCTTGCTCACCTCTCACCCTCAGCCCTGCAGAGTTTCCTTTTGCTCCACATGTCAAACTCTGACAACTCCTAAAGTGGCCGTGGCACCTGAAATACCAGCCAGTGACATTCTCCAGGTGCCTTTTTGGGAAAGGACCAGTTAGACATGCCTATTAACTGGAGAGTCTCAGTTAGATGTATTTGGAGGAGTCATTGAGAGTGTTTTTGGATATGCTTGCTGAATTCTATAGCATTATACAAAAGTGAGCTTCTGACTCCAACTCAGGGATGCGCACTAATGTGGCTCCTTCATTCTTTTCTCATTCAGGCCTTTAAAAGCTTATATATACATATGATACATATATACCATTATACCATAATATATATCATATATTACATATTTCATAAGTTATATGTCATGTATAATTAATATAATGCATATATAATTAATATACATTGTATTTAAATATATAATATTTACATGGCATATCATTTTTTATCCTTTACTTTCAACTTACCTAGCCTGTAGAATTTGAAGTGAGTTTCTTGTAAGCAATGTATAGTCAGGTTGTGTTTTTTTTAATCCATCTGTCAATCTAAGTCTCTTCATAGGTGTATATATATCATTCTTTAATATAATTCTTTAAAATAATTATTGATATGTTTGAGCTGAAGTCTGCCATTTCATTATACATTCTCTTATGTTTCTCTGGTTCTTATTCCTCTATTTCCTTTTTCTTATTGTCCTACAGATTATTTGAATTTTTTTTAGAATTCCATCTCGGTTTATTTGTAATATTTTGAGTGTCTCTTTGCAAAATTTATATATTGGTTGCATTGGATATTATGATATACATATGTGACTTGTCACATTCTACTAATATCAATATTTTACCACTTATAGTGGAATGTGGAAACCTAACTTCCACTTAGGTTTCTTTACCATCCCTACATTTAAATATCATTGCCTTTGAGAAAAGGGGGCAGAAAATTTATTTGAAAAATAGCTGAAAACTTCCCTTATCGGGAGAAGGAAACACATATCTAGATCCAGGAGACACAGCGATCTCCCAACAAAGTCAACCAAAGGATGTCCACATGAAGACACATAGTAATCAAAATGTCAAAAAGTAGTGATAAATAAAGAGTATGAACAGCAACACACAGAAAAGAAGATGGTTACATACAAGGGAAACCCCATAAGGCTATCAGCGGATTTTTCGGCAGAAAACTTGCAAGCCAGAAGAGGTGGCATGATATATTCAAAGGGCTGACAGGGAAAAACTGATAGCCAAGAATACTCTATCCAGCAACGTTTTCATTCAGAATAGGGGAGATAAAAAGTTGCTCAGATGAACAAAAACTAAAAGAGTTC
>NW_023241533.1:0-1360 GCF_002007445.2 Ailuropoda melanoleuca
TGGAGGGTTTTGAGAAGATGAGTAACATGATCGGATTTCTATCATCCTGTCTGCTTTGAGATCATGATTGTAGAGGATCAAAGGTTCCACCAGGGAGACCACTTAGGACGTTACTGCACAAATTCAAGCGAGATAGTGGTGGGTGGAACCAGATGGTACTAGCAGAGGGGTGAGAACCTGCCAGATGCCAGGTATGTTTGAAGGCAGAGCTAAGACGATTTCCTGAACACCTGGATATGGGATGAAAGAGAAGGTCAAGGATGACTCCACGATCTGGGGCCTGAGCAACATGAATTTTGCAGTAGAGGGCACGGAACATGACGAGCTGAGCAAAGGCTTTCGTGTGCTACAACAGTCACAGCGAACGAACCAGAGGTGTAAGTATCACTCGGGATGCATCCAAACAGCACGAGGGTGAAAAACAAGCTTCCAAACGGTACACTGATAGGATGCAATTTTCATAAATTTTTAAGACATGTACAACAGTATTGTTTAGAGCTCCATATACACACAGTGCAGTGTAAAAACACAAATGGGATGATAAATGATGTGCAGACAGGTTTGAGCGCCATCTGGTTGCTTTACACTTTAAAAAATCCTATTGCTCAGGACAGATCCTAGAACGTTTGGGGATGGACCCAGGCATCATTTTTTTTTTTAAAGCTCCCCGGGGGTTCCACTATGGAGGCAACGTGGAAAACCACCATCTTACATTGAGAGATGACCATGAAATCTGAGAAGAACATGGAATTTTCCCTTCTTATGTTTAAGCCTTGGACAGAGTATGTTTTATTTATTTTATTTTGTTTTGTTTTAAAGTTTGTTTATTTAAGTAATTTCTACACTCAACGTGGGGCTCAAACTCACGACCCTGAGATCAAGAGTCACATGCTCCTCCAGCTGAGCCAGCCAGGCGCCCCTGGACAGAGTATCTGTTTTAGAGTTAAGCAAGAGACACCCATGCCCTGATTTCCATGTTTTTCAGCCAGGAAACATGAAGAAACTCTCCCATGAGGCAGCCAAGCTCAGCCTGTGGTCTTCTGATATCCAGTGGACTCCAAATGGCTGATTGCAGGCTTGGGGCAGAACGTGTACAAGAGAAGCCTGGAACATCTTGTACCAAATGTGAATCAGGCTCCTGAAGACAACTGAAGGCTTGTCGAAAGAAAGGACTCAGGATCCACTGGGAGGAAGTTCTTTCTTGCTAAAGATGGGGCAGTTTGAGTATCGTTATTGTGATGGATTAAAACATGTCAGATATGTTTAAAACTGTAAGTTCAGAATGATCCTTAAAAAAAAAAAGAAAATTTTTGGATGATGATAAGAAATCAGTTCATTTTAAAACCGGGGGGGGGGGAAG
>NW_023241534.1:0-1360 GCF_002007445.2 Ailuropoda melanoleuca
AGGCCTGGGGGCGCTGGGAGGGACACAGGGGGTCATTCCACACTTTGTGCTTGTCATCTCTCTCACACTGGCAGGCATGCCAGGTGAGTGCTGACTCCTCTCTCAGTGAGCCTTCCCTGGAGCCCTCACTCTGGCTGGAGAGGGAAGTCCTTTGGTAATCCATACCCTTGGCCCTTAGGCCCTGATTTGCCCTCTGGGATTGTCCCGCAGAGCTCCCTCTGGTCCCTGGTCGTCCTGCCCAGGCCCTCAGCCAGCCCCGCCGCGCCCCCAGCCCCCACCTTCCCCGCTGAGGGCTCCACAGCTTAATGATTTCCCCTTGCTATAACACTGGCTGACTAATTGAGCTCTCCGGCCTTCACCTGCCAGGTGGGGAGTATATCTCTCCTCCTCCCCCTACCCTTTATTGTCTTTATTTTCTGAAATCTGTTTGCCTTCCCTGAGTCTTCACAACTGGAACTGAAATCAGAGCTGTAAAGCACACCAAGCCAGTGGCTGTAATGAAACTAAATCTCTGTTCAAAATGCTTATTCATATTGTGTTCCAAGTGTTCTGTTCTGTGTGCTGAAGCTTCCACCAGTAGCAGCAAGCCACTGGAGAAATAAGCACTAAATGTAAATCAAGTTGGACCAGCCACAGGTCCCATTCGAAATGACTGGTCAGAAAAGGAAATCCAAAGAGTAAAGTGGAAAGGGAGTTCCTTCTAATTAGGAAACAGGGCTTCATATCTCCTTCTCCATCAATATGGTTTCATCTTTCTTTTTGTCTTCTGTGTAGGACAAAAAAGAAAGAGGTAGCCAGAGAATGGGGAGGTTGAAAAAGCAAATTCAGTTCATCTTGTAGAGTTAATCTAGTTTGCGTTCTAGACCAGTGGTGATTCTCAAAGTTGACCTTGTATCAGAATCACCTGTTACAGGTCTGGGGTGGGCCTGAGAATCTGTGTTTCTGACATGCGTCTGACATGTGTCACTGATGCCCTTGGTCTGAGGACCACATTTTGAGATCAGGAAGTGGGAGTCCTCCTATTTTGTTTTCCTTTTCAAGTTTGTTTCTGCCATTCTGGATCCCTTGCAATTCCATATGAATTTGAAAATCAGCTTGCCAATTTCTACAAAGAAGTCAGCTGGGATTCTGATAGGGGTCGTCCCGAATCTGTGGATCAGTTTGGGGAGCATTGCCGTCTTAACGTTAAGTCTTCCAATCCATGATCATGGGATGTTTTGCTACTCATTTAGAGCTTTATAAACTTTTTTTTATTACAGAGTATGTACTATATAATCAAACTATATAGTATAGTTGGCACACAATCTTGAGTCCGTTTCAGGTATACAACGTAGGGATTCAACTTTTCTTTTCTTTCTTT
>NW_023241535.1:0-1360 GCF_002007445.2 Ailuropoda melanoleuca
GCCTTCCGTGAGCGCCCGGCCCTCTTCCACCACCAGAGGATCCACACGGGAGAGAAACCTGTGCGGAGAGCCCGGCGTGGGGCAGGCCTGTGCCCCCAGGCCAGGCCTTCTTCGGTGGCGTCATCCGAGGGCTCCCTGGGGAGGGAGGCCGGGCCCACTCCTGCCTCAGGTCCAGCTGCAGGTTCAAAGCCCACTGAAGCCTGAGTTCGCAGCTCCAGCCTTCCTGGCTTGTCGTAAAACATCCGCGTTCCCTGCACATCCACGTTTCAGAGAAGCCCCATGCGTGCGTGCACCACTGCGTGTGGTGACGATGTTTGCCGTTTCAGCCACAGCTCACTCCAACCCTAGATGGTCAGGCTGCAGGAATATGAGGGGGATATTTCCCCCTTCTGGCTGCTGGGACTTTGGTAGGGCAGAGACTTGGCGTCAGAGTGCCATTCATGCCCGCTATGACTATGGGTGCTCAGGTGAGGAGGGGGAGTGCTGGAATGCTGGGGAGGCAGTCCTAGAAATTTCCCCTGTGCACGCACAAACTGGCCACCATGCCGGCCGTCAGGATGTTCCTCCAAGACCTCCTGGACTTCCTCCAAGGCCTCCTGGGAGTGGACCCAGTAGATGGGAGGTCATGTGGGGGTCTAGGTTTGACCTTGGACTCTAAGTCGTAGCTTCCACCTCTGCGGAAAAGAACAGATGAGAGAGAGACAGAGAGAGAGAGTGAGCCAGGCCTACAGAGGGAATTTGCAGCATCCTGACAGGCAAGATCTTGGTACGGGCCAACACGTGCCAGTTGCCAGCTCTGTGAGGTGGCTGCTGTGGCTGGTATCCCCACTTCTCAGATGAGGAAACTGAGGCAGAGAGAGGGAATGTGAGTTGTACACAGCAGAGGCAGGACTTGAGTCCAGGGCACAGGCCCAGCATCCAGACAGCTCCCCACACTGGCACCCGTGCTCTGGTCTGCCAGTGTGAGAGCTGGGTGATGCCAGGCCTGGCTACCCGCACGTGGCAGTCCCACAGTGGGTGGGGCAAGTAGAGGTGGAGGTCCCTGGGGTGGGGAGAGGGAGACAGACATAAAGAATGATGGCTCTTGAGCCTTGCTCTTTGAGTTTCTCATCCAAGCCTCAGCATTGGCCATGTCTCATTGTTACCAAAGGCACCACTACAGGAGCCTTTATATCCCCACTGCCCTGACGAGAGGTGATCATAGCAGCAGGTTCGGAGGAGACCATATGCGACTACTCGTTTCTGCAGGGTCTGGTGGCAAGTGCCCACGTGTTCTCTTCCCTCCATAGGACAGAGGATTTGCTCTCATCTAAGGACCTGTTTGTGCACCCTCCCATCCTGGGACACCTGCACATGGCTG
>NW_023241536.1:0-27627 GCF_002007445.2 Ailuropoda melanoleuca
AATGAGGCATAAAGGAAGCAGTAGGTAGCCTCTAAAATGATCAGGACTCAGGCTTTATTTTCATAACCAAACAAGGCAAATGAATGTCGGGAGCTCTTTCTGTGTATGAGACTCAGACTCCAGCTCCATGGCAGGGACAGGGACAGGAGGCCGCCTCTGTGCCACCCTCAACCAAGTACTTTGGCTGTGGAGCTGAACAGGCAGGTCAAGCACAAGCTTGGTTTCTAACTGTGCTTGCTTCCCTCGAGCTTGGACAGCGAGTGTCCTGAGCCACCAGGGATTGGGGACCCCGGAGCCACAGCGCCAGACTCACCCTGACGCCCTGCCGCCACCCAGGCCTCTTGGGCGCCGCTGATCATTCAGGGCAGAACAGCAGGGCCACCCAGCAGGGCCCTAAAAGACCCCAGCTAACTTTGAAGGTCCCCGCACCAAAACCCTTGGGCCCACGATCTGCCTCCCCCATGCCCTCACCTCCACCCGCCACTCCGCTCGCCACACAGCTGGCAGATGGGCCTGCCTTCCTCCTGGGGGCTAACCCTAACCCTAGGTCAGGTGCCAAGGAGCCCCTCCCAAGGGGCCTGATGCCACAACTCCTGGGATTAGGGACCCCCAAGCCACAATACCAGAATCAGACTGAAGCCCTGCTGCCACGCAGGCCCTTCGTAGCGCCATCAATCTTTCAGTGCGGGAGAACAGGCAAGGTCCTCTGAACCCCCAGGGACCTTTGAAGGCCCCCTGAGCCAAAACCCGTGGGCCCACGCTCCCCCTCTCCAGCGCCCTCACCTCAGCCTGCCCATCCGCTCACCACATAGCGATCAGATCCGGCCTGCCGGCTTCCTGGGGGCTAATACTAACACTAGGTCGGCCCCATGGGGCACTTCCCAAAGGGTCTGGAAACTCAACGGAGGGGATTGGGGACACCAGAGCCCAGGCATCAGACTCACCCTGCCCCCAGGCCACCACCCGAGCCCATCCAGGAGCCACAGATCATTCAGGGCAGGAAAAAGGGCAGAGCCCTCCTAGCCCCCAGCTACCTTTGGAGGCCACACGCTACAAAACCCTTGGGCCCATGCTACCCTCACCAGCGCCCTCAACTGGGCATGCCCCTCCGCTGGCCCCACAGCCCGCGGCTCAGGCCTGCTGGCCTCCTGGAGGCTAACCCTAACCCTGGTCAGCCCCCGATGGTCCCTTCCCAAGGGGCCTGGCGCCGCAACCCTGGGGATGGGGGACCCCCGAGCCCCAGCGCCAGACTCACCCTACCGCCAGGCCACCACCTGGGCCCATCAGAGTGCCTCCGATCATTCAGGGCGAGAGAACGGGCAGGGCCCTCAGAGCCCCAGGCGACATCGAAGGCCTCCTGCGCCAAAAGCCTGGGGCCCACGCTCCCCCTCCCCAGCGCCCTCACCTAGGCCAGCTCCTCAGCTCCCCACACATCCCTTGGCACCAACCTGTCGGCCTCATTGGGGCTAACCCTAAACCTATATCGGCCCCCGAAGATCTCTTCCTAAGGGGCCTGTCGCCACAATGCTGGGGATTGGAGACCCTCGAGCCCCAGCGCTAGACACTCTGCCTGCCGCCAGCCACCACCCTTGCCCATCTGGGCACTGCCGATCATTCAGGGCAGGAGAATGGGCAGGGTCCTCCGAGCCACCAGCGACTTTTGAAGGCCCAGGCGGCAAAACACTTGGGCCCACGCTCCCACTCCCCAGCGCCCTCACCTCAGCCCGCCCCTCTGCTCACCGCACAGCAGTGGGCACGGGCCTCCTGGCCTCCTGGGGACTAACCCTAAGGCTAGGTCGGACCCCGAGGGGCCCTTCCCAAGGAGCCTGGCTCTGCAAAGCTGGGGATTGGAGACCCCCGAGCCCCAGCACCAGACACACCCTGCCGCCAGGCCACCACCCGGGCCCATCCGGGCACCGCCAATCATTCAGTGGGAGAACAGGAAGGCCCTCCGAGCCCCCAGCGAACTCGAAGGACCCTGCACCAAAACCCTTGGGCCCATGCTCCACCTCCCCAGCCCCCTCACCTTGGCCCGCCTATCCCTTTGATGCACATCCCTGGGTTCTAACCAGCAAGGCTCCTGGGGGCTAACCCGAACCCTAGGCCGGCCTAGGAGGGGCTCTTGCCAGGGCACTTGGCGTCGCAACGCTGGGGATTGGGGACCTGAGCCTCAGCGCCAGACTCACTCTGCCTGCCGCCAGATGCCACCCTAGCCCATCTGGGCACCGCTGATCATTCAGGGCAGGAGAATGGGCAGGGTCCTCCGAGCCACCAGCGACTTTTGAAGGCCCAGGTGGCAAAACACTTGGGCCCACGCTCCCACTCCCCAGCGCCCTCACCTCAGCCCGCCCCTCTGCTCACCGCACAGCAGTGGGCACGGGCCTCCTGGCCTCCTGGGGACTAACCCTAAGGCTAGGTCGGACCCCGAGGGGCCCTTCCCAAGGAGCCTGGCTCTGCAAAGCTGGGGATTGGAGACCCCCGAGCCCCAGCACCAGACACACCCTGCCGCCAGGCCACCACCCGGGCCCATCCGGGCACCGCCAATCATTCAGTGGGAGAACAGGAAGGCCCTCCGAGCCCGCAGCGAACTCGAAGGACCCTGCACCAAAACCCTTGGGCCCATGCTCCACCTCCCCAGCCCCCTCACCTTGGCCCGCCTATCCCTTTGATGCACATCCCTGGGTTCTAACCAGCAAGCCTCCTGGGGGCTAACCCGAACCCTAGGTCGGCCTAGGAGGGGCTCTTGCCAGGGCACTTGGTGTCGCAACGCTGGGGATTGGGGACCCAAGCCTCAGTGCCAGACTCACTCTGCCTGCCGTCAGATGCCACACTAGCCCATCTGGGCACCACTGATCATTCAGGGCAGGAGAATGGGCAGGGTCCTCCAAGCCACCAGCGACTTTTGAAGGCCCAGGTGGCAAAACACTTGGGCCCACGCTCCCACTCCCCAGCGCCCTCACCTGGGCCAGCTCCTCAGCTCGCCGCACAGCCCTTGGCACCAGACTGCTGGCCTCATGGGGGCTATACCTAACCTTGGTAGGCAGCCGAGGGGCCCTTCCCAAGGGGCCAGGTGCCACAATACTGAGGATTGAGGAACCCCGAGCCCCAGCACCAGACTCACCCTACCACCAGGCCACCACCCGGACTCATCCGGGCGGCGCAGATCATTCAGGGCTGGAGAATGGGCAGGGCTCTCCCAGCCCCTGGTGACTTTCAAAGGCCTCTGGCGAAAACCCTTGGGCCCATGCTCCCCTCACCGGCGCCCTCAACTGGGCATGCCCCTCCGCTCACCCCACAGCCCAAGGCTTAGGCCTGCCAGACTCCTGGGGGCTAACCCTAACACAAGGTCAGCCCCCGATGGGCCCATCCCAAGGGCCCTGGGGCCACAATGCTGGGGATTGGGGACCCCCGGGCCCCAGCGCCAGACTCACCCTGCCGCCAGGCCGCCACCCGGGCCCATCCGGGCACCGCCAATCATTCAGGGTGGGAGAACAGGAAGGGCCCTCCAAGCCCCCAGTGACCTTCCAAGGACCCTGCAACAAAACCCTTGGGCCGACGCTCCACCTCCCCAGCGCCCTGACCTCGGCCCGTCTATCGCTTCCATGCACATCCCTGTGTTCGAACCAGCAGGCCTCCTGGGGGCTAGCTCTAAGCTTAGGTTGGCCTCGGAGGGGCCCTTCCCAGGGCGCTTGGCGTCGCAATGCTGGGGATTGGGGATCGGAGCCCCAGCGCCAGACTCACTCTGCCTGCCGCCAGCCGCCACCCTAGCCCATCTGGGCGCCGCNCGCCAATGATCATTCAGGGCAGGAGAATGGGCAGGGTCCTCCGAGCCGCCAGCGATGTTCGAAGACACAGGCAGCAAAACACTTGGGCCCATGCTCCTACTCCCCAGCGTCCTCACCTCAGCCAGCTCCTCAGCTAGCCTCACAGCCATCCCTTCCAGCCTGCCGGCCTCCTAGGGGCTAACAATAACCCTAAGTCGGCCCCCAAGGAGCTTTCCCAAAGGGCCTGGCGCCGCAACACTGGGGATTGGAGACTCTTGAGCCCCAGCAGTAGACTCACCCTGTGGTCAGGACTCCACCCGGGCCCATCGAGGCGCCAGTGATCATTCAGGGTGAGAGAACAGGAAGGGCCCTCCGAGCCCACAGCGACTTTTGAAGGCCCCCTGCGCCAAAACCCTTGGCACAGGGTTCCCCTCCATGCGCCCTCAACTCCGACCGCCCCTCCACTCACCGCACAGCCATAGGCTGGGGCCTGCCGGCCTCCTGGGGGCTAAACCTAACCCTAGGTCTGCCCCCGAGGGGCCCTTCCCAAAGGGCCTGGCGCCGAAACACAGGGGATAGGGAACCCCCGAGCCCCAGTGCCAGATTCACCCTGCCGCCAGGCCACCACCCGGGCCCAGCGAGGCACCTCAGCTCATTCAGGGCGGGAGAACGGGCAGGGCTCTCCGAGCCCCCGGAGACCTTTGAAGGTCCCCAGCGCCAAAACCCTTGGGCCCACGCTCCCCCTCCCCAAGGCCCTCACCTTGGCTTGCCCCTCCACTCGCCCCACATCCTTCAGCTCTGGCCTGCCAGCCTCCTGGGGGCAAACCCTTACCTAGGTCAACACTGATGGGTCCTTCCCTAGGATCCTGGTGCCACAACACTGGGGATAGTGGATCCCTGAGCCCTTCTGCCAGACTCACCCTGCCGCCAGGCCGCCACCCGGGCCATCGGGGTGCCACCGCTCATTCAGGAGCAGGAGAACGGTCAGGGACCTCCGAGCCCACGGCGACCTTCTAAGGCCCCCTCGCCAAAACCCTTGGGGCCACGCTGCCCCTCCCCAGCGCCCTCACCTAGGCACGTCAATCCGCTCCCCGCACAGCCATGGGCTCCGACCTGTCGGCCTCATGGGAGCTAACCCTAAGCCTAGGTTGGCCCCCGAGGTGCCCTTCCCAAGGGGCCTGGTGCCACAAGGCTGGGGATTGAGGACCCCCGAGCACCAGCACCAGACTCACCCTGCTGCCAGGCCACCATCCGGGCCCGTCGGGGCACTGCCGCTCATTCAGGGTGGGAGAATGGANCAGGGTGGGAGAATGTGCAAGGACCTCTGAGCCCCCAGCAACCTTCGAAGTCTCCCCGCACCAAAACCCTGGGGCCAAGCTCCCCCTCACCAGCGCTCTCACCTCAGGTCTGGAATCCATTCGCCTCACAGCCCTGGGTACTGACCTGTCGGCTTCCTGGAGGCTAACCCTAACCTTAGGTCAGCACCCGAAGGGCCCTTCCCAAGGGGCCTGGCGCCACAACGCTGAGGATTGGGGAACCCCAAGCCCTAGCGAAAGATTCACCCTGCCGACAGGCCGCCACTCTGGCCCATCGGGGCGCTGCCTCTCATTCAGGGCTGGAGAACAGGCAGGGTCCTTTGAGCCCCCGGTGACCTTCGAAGGCCCACCGCACCAAAACCTTTCTGCCCACGCTCCCCCTCCCCAGCGTCCTTACCTCAGCCCACCCCTCCACTGCCCAAAGAGCCCTTGCCTTGGGCCTGCCGGCCTCCTGGGTGCTAACCATAACCCTAGGTCGGCCCCCTAGAGGTTCTTCCCAAGGTCCCTGGGGCCACAATGCTGGGGATTAGGGACCACTGAGCCCCAGCGCCACAATCACCCTCTCTTCAGACCACCACACGGGCCAACGGGGCGCTGCCAATCATTCAGTGATGGAGAATGTTCAGGGCCCTCCGAGCCCAGGGGGATTTTCAAAGGCCCTCTGGGCCAAAACCCTTGGGCCCGCGCTCCCCCTCCCCAGCGCCCTCACCTCAGCCAGACCTTCCATTCGCCGCGCAGCTCCTGGGTGCTAACCCTAACCATAGGTTGGCCCTCGAGGGGTGCTTCCCATGGGGCCTGGCACCGCAACGCTGGGGATTGGGGACCCCCAAGCCCCGGCGCCAGACTCACCCTGCCCCCAGGCCGCCACCCGGGCCCATCAGGGCGGCTCCACTCATTCAGGGCCGGAGAAATTGCAGGGCCCTCCAAGCCCATGGTGAACTTCCAAGGCCCCCTGCGCCAAAACTCTTGGGCCCACGCTTCCCCTCCCCAGCGCCCTCACCTGGGCCCGCCCCTCCGCTGGCTGCACAGCCCTCAGCTCTGGCCTGTGGGCCTCCTGGGGGCTAACCCTAACTCTAGGTCGGCCCCCAAGGTGCCCTTCCCAAGGTGCCTGGTGCCACAACGCTGGGGATTGAGGACCCCTGAGCACCAGCGCCAGACTCACCCTGCTACAAAGCCGCCACCCAGGTCCATTGGGGCGCCTCCACTCATTCAGGCAGGAGAAAGTCCTGGGCCCTCCAAGTACCCTGCAACTATTAAAGGGCCCCAGCGCCAAAACACTGGGGCCAAGCTCTCCCTGCCCAGCGCCCTTACCTCAACCCGCCCCCTGCTGCCCAAAAAGCCCTTGCCTTGGGCCTGCCGGCCTCCTGGGGGCTAACCCTAACCCTAGGTTGGCCCCCTAGAGGCTCTTCCCAAGGTCCCTGGGGCCATGATGCTGGGGATTACGGACCAGGAGCCCCTGCGCCAGACTCACCCTCTCTCCAGACCGCCACCTGGGCCAACGGTGCGCCGCTGATCATTCAGTGATGGAGAATGTTCAGGGCCCTCTGAGCCCACGGGGATTTTCAAAGGCCCTCTGGGCCAAAACCCTTGGGCCCACGCTCACCCTACCCAGCCCCCTAACCTTGTCCCACCCCTCTGCTCGCCCACAGCCATCGGCTGGGGCCTTCCCAAGGGTCCTAGCCTCGGAACACTGGGGATTTGGTACCCCCAAGCCCCAGTACCAGACTCACCCTACTGCCAGCCTGCCACCCGGGCACATCGGGGCACCACCGATCATTCAGGGTGGGAGAACGGGCAGGGAACACCGAGCCCGGGGTGACATTCAAAGGTCCCGTGCGATAAATCCCCTGGGCCCAAGTTCCCCCACCCAGCGCCCTCACCTCGGGCCCGCCCACCACTCGCTGCTCAGCCCTTGGCTTGGGCCTGCCGGCCTCCTGGGGCCTAACCCTAACCCTATGTCAGCCCCCGAGGGGCTCTTCCCAAGGGGCCTTGCGCCGCAATGCTGAGGATGGGGATGCCCAAGCTCCAGCGCCAGATTCACCCTGCAGCCAGGCTGCCAGGTGAGCCGATTGGGGCACCGCCACTCATTCAGGGCGGGAGAAGGGGCAGAGCCCTCCAAACCCTGGTGAAATTCGAAGGCCCCCTGCACCAAAACCCTTGGGCCCAGGCTCCCCCTTCCCAGCGCTCTCACCTCAGCCTGCTCTTCCGCTCTCCTAGCCTTCGGCTCGGGCCTGCCCACCTCCTGGGCACTAACCCTAAACTAGGTCGGCCCCGATGGACCTATACAAATGGGACTGTCGCCTCAACGCTGGGGATTGGGGACCCCCGATTCCCAGGGCCAGACTCACACTGCCGCCAAGCCGCCACCAGGGCCCATGGGGCACCGCCACTCATTCAGGTCCTGAGAAAGGGCAAGGCCCTCCTAGCCCATGGCGACCTTCCAAGGCCCCCAAGACAAAACCCTTGGGCCCATGCTCCCCCTCCCCAGCGCCCTCACCTCGGCCCACCCCTCCATTCACTGCACAGCCATCATCTCATTCCTGCCTGCCTCCTGGGGGCTAACCCTAACCCTAGGTCTTCCCTGGAGGGGCCCTTCCCAAGGGGGCTGGCGCCAATATGCTGGGCCTTGGGGACCCCCAAGCCCCAGCACCAGACTCACCCTGCCGAAATGTCGCCACCCAGGCCCATCGGAGCGCCGTGGCTCATTCAGGGTGGGAGAACAGGCTGTGCCCTCCCATTCAGGGCGGGAGAACGGGCTGTGCCCTCTGAGTACCCGGCAACTTTCAAAGGCCCCATGCGCCAAAACCCTAGGTCCCACACTCCCCCTTCCGAGCACCCACACTTTGGCCTGCCCTCCACTCACCGCACAGCCTTGGCTTGGGCCTGCCATCCTCCTGGGGGCTACACTAACACTAGGTCAGCCCCCAAGGGGCCCTTCCCAAGGGGCCTGGAGCCGCAACGCTGGGGATTGGGGACGACAGAGCACCAGCGCCAGACTCACCCTGCCGCGAGGCCGCCACCCGGGCCCGTCGGGGCGAAGCCGCACATTCAGGAGCAGGAGAATGTGCAGCGCCCATTGACCCCCGGTGACCTTCGGAGGCCCCCTGGGCCAAAACCCTTGGGCCCACGATCCCCCTCCTCAGTGCCCTCACCTCGACCAGGCTATCCATTCCATGCACATCCCTCAGTTTGAACCTGCAGGCCTACTGCGGGCTAACCCTAACCCTAGGTAGGCCCCCGAAGGTCCTTTCCCAAGGGGTCAGGCGACTCAACGCTGGACATTGGGGTGCCCCGAGCCCCAGCGCCAAACTCACCGTGACACCAGGTCGAACCATGGGCCCATCGGGGTGCCAATGCTCATTCAGGGCTGGAGAAAGGGCAGGGACCTCCGAGCCCCCAGCCACCTTTGAAGGCCCCCCGCTNGGGCAGGGCCCTCCGAGCCCCCAGCCACCTTTGAAGGCCCCCCGCTCCAAAACCCTTGGGCCCATGCTTCCCCTCCCCAGGGCCCTCACCTCGGCTAGCTCCTCAGCTCACCACACAGCCCTTGCCACAGTCCTGCTGGCCTCATGGGGACTAACCCTAACCCTATGTCGGCCCCAGAGGAGCTCTTCCCAAGGGGCCTGGTGCCAGAACGCTGGGGATCCGAGACCCTCGAGCCCCAGAGCTAGACTCACCCTGCCGCAAGGCCACCACATGGGCCCATCCTGCGCCACCGCTCATTCAGGCAGGAGAGTCCTGGGCCCTCCAAGTACCCTGCGACTATTAAAGGCCCCCCGCGCCAAAACACTGGGGCCAAGCTCCCCCTCCCCAGCACCCTCACCTCAGCCCGCCCCTCCGCTGCCAAAAAGCCCTTGCCTTGGGCCTGCCGGCCTCCTGGGGGCTAACCCTAACCCTAGGTTGGCCCCCTAGAGGCTCTTCCCAAGGTCCCTGGGGCTATAATGCTGGGGATTAGGGACCAGGAGCCCCAGCCCAGACTCACCCTCTCTCCAGACCGCCACCCGGGCCAACGGGGCGCTGCCGATCATTCAGTGATGGAGAACGTTCAGGGCCCTCTGAGCCCACAGGGATTTTCAAAGGCCCTCTGGGCCAAAACCCTTGGGCCCACGCTCACCCTACCCAGCCCGCTAACCTTGTCCCGCCCCTCCGCTCGCCCCACATCCATCGGCTGGGGCCTTCCCAAGGGTCCTGGCCTCGGAACACTGGGGATTTGGTAACCCCTGAGCCCCAGTGCCAGACTCACCCTACTGCCAGCCTGCCACCCGGGCACATCGGGGCACCACCGATCATTCAGGGTGTGAGAACGGGCAGGGCACACCGAGCCCGGGTCGACATTCAAAGGTCCCGTGCGATAAATCCCCTGTGCCCAAGTTCCCCTACCCAGCGCCCTCAACTAGGCCCGCCCCTCCTCTCCCCTCACAGCCATAAGCTCCAGCCTGCCTGCCTCCTGGAGGCTAACCCTAACCCTAGGTCAGCAACCCAGGGGCCCTTCCCAAGGAGCTTGGAGCCACAACGCTGGTGATTGGGGATCCCCGAGTCCCAGTGCCAGACTCACCCTGCCACCAGGCCGCCACAGGGGCCCATCGGGGCACCCCCGCTCATTCAGGGCAGGAGTATGGGCAGGGCCCTCTGAGCCCCAGGTGACATTCGAAGCCCCCCACGCCAAAACCCTTGGGCCCACGCTCCCCCTACCCAGCGCCCTCACCATGGCCCGCCCCTTCGCTCACCTCACATCCCTGGGCTTGGGCCTGGCGGCCACCTGGGAACTAACCCTTACCCTAGGTCGGCCCCCAAGGGGCCCTTCCCAAGGGTCCTGGCACCTCAACGCTGGGGAATGGGGAGCCCAGAGCCCCAGTGCCAGACTCAAACTGCCACCAGGTTGCCACCCGGCCTCATAAGTGCGCCGCCGTTCATTCATGGCGGGAGAACTGGCAAGGCCTTCCTAGACCCAGGCAACTTTCGAAGGCCCCCTGCGCCAAACCCCTGGGGCCAAGCTCCCCCTACCCAGTGTCCTCACCTTGGACCGCCCCTCCACTCACCACACAGCCCTGGACTCAGGCCTGTCATCCTCCTGGGGGCTATCCCTAACGCTAGGTCAGCCCCCGAAGGGCCCCTCAAAAGGAGCCTGGTGCCACAATGCTGGGTATTGGGGACCCGCGAGCCCCAGTGCCAGATTCACCCTGCCAGCAGGCCACTACACGGGCCCATCAGGGCACCGCCGCTCATTCAGGGCGGGAGTACAGGCAGGGCCCTCCGAGCCGCAGGCGACATTCGAAGCCCCCCCACGCCAAAACACTTGGGCCCATGCTCCCCCTAAAAGCGCCCTCAACATGGCCCGCCCCTTCCCTCACCGCACAGCCCTGGGCTTGGGCCTGCTGGCCTCCTCAGGGCTAACCCTAACCTTCTGTCGGCACCCAAGGGGCCCTTCCCAAGGGGCCTTGTGCTGCAGCGCTGGGGATTGGGGACCCCCGAGCCCCAGTGCCAGACTCAAACTGCCACCAGGTCGCCACCCGGGCCTATAAGTGCGCTGCCACTCATTCAGGGCAGGAGAACTGGCAAGGCCTTTCGAGCCCCAGGCAACCTTCGAAGGCCCCCCCCCCGCGCCAAAACACTGGGGCCAAGCTCCCCCTCCCCAGCGCCCTTACCTCAGCCCGCCCCTCCTCTGCCCAAAAAGCCCTTGCCTTGGGCCTGCCGGCCTCCTGAGGGCTAACCCTAACCCTAGGTTGGCCCCCTAGAGGCTCTTCCAAGGTCCCTGGGGCCATAATGCTGGGGATGAGGGAACAGGAGCCCCAGTGCCAGACTCACCCTCTCTCCAGACCACCACAGGGCCAAAGGGGCGCCGCCAATCATTCAGTGATGGAGAAGGTTCAGGGTCCTCTGAGCCCACAGGGATTTTCAAAGGCCCTCCCGGCCAAAACCCTTGGGCCCACGCTTCCCCTCCCCAGTGCCTTCACCTCATCCCACCCCTCCGCTCCCCACACAGCCCTCCATTCCCATAGGCCGGCCTCCTGGGGGTTAACCCTAACAATAGTTTGGCCCCTGAGGGTCCCTTCCCAAGGGGTCTGGTGCCACAAAGCTGGGGATTGGGGACCCTGGAGCCCCAGTGCCAGACTCACCCTGCCACCAGGCCGCCACACGGGCCCATCGGAGCACCACGGCTCATTCAGGGCAGGAGTATGGGCAGGGCCCTCCAAGCCCCCAGTGACATTCGAAGCCCCCCGCGCCAAAAACCTTGGGCCCATGCTCCCCATAACCAGCGCCCTCAATTCGGCCCGCCCCTTCACTCGCCTCACAGCCATCCACTCGGGCCTGTCGTCCTCCTGGGGGCTATCCCTAACCTTTGGTCAGCCCCCGAGGGGCCCCTCAAAAGGGGACTGGTGCCACAACGCTGGGGATTGGGGACCCCAAGGCCCAGTGTCAGACTCAAACTGCCACCAGGTCTCCACCCGGGCCTATAAGTGTGCCGCTGCTCATTCATGTTGGGAGAACTGGCAAGGCCTTTCGAGCCCCAGGCAACCTTCGAAGGCCCCCCTGCGCCAAAACACTGGGGCCAAGCTCCCCCTCCCCAGCGCCCTTACCTCAGCCTGCCCCTCCACTGCCCAAAAAGCCCTTGCCTTGGGCCTGCCGGCCTCCTGGGGGCTAACCCTAACCCTAGGTTGGCCCCCTAGAGGCTCTTCCCAAGGTCCCTGGGGCCATAAAGCTGGGGATTAGGGACCAGGAGCCCCTGCGCCAGACTCACCCTCTCTCCAGTCAGCCACCCGGGCCAACGGGACACCGCCAATCATTCAGTGATGGAGAATGTTCAGGGCCCTCCGAGCCCACGGAGATTTTCAAAGGCCCTCCGGGCCCAAACCCTTGGGCCCACGCTCACCCTACCCAGGCCCTAACCTTATCCCGCCCCTCCGCTCACCCCAGAGCCATCGGCTGGGGCTTTCCCAAGGGTCCTGGCCTCGGAACACTGGGGATTTGCTACCCCCGAACCCCAGTGCCAGACTCACACTACTGCCAGCCCACCACCCGGGCACATTGGGGCACTGCCGATCATTCAGGGTGGGAGAACGGGCAGGGCACAACGAGCCTGGGGTGACATTCGAAGGTCCCGCATGATAAATCCCCTGGGCCCACGTTCCCCCTCCCCTGTGCCCTCACCTCGGCCTGTCCCACCGCTCACTGCTCAGCCCTTGGCTTGGGCCTGCAGGCCTCAAGGGGCTAACCCTAACCCTAGGTTGGCCGCTGAGAGGCCCATCCCAAGGAGCCTGGTGCTGAAAAGCTGGGGATTGGGGACCACCGAGCACCAGCACCAGACTCACCCTCTCTCAAGTCTGCTCCCTGGGCCAAAGGGGCGCCACCAATCATTCAGGGCGGGAGAAGGGGCAGGGCCTTCTGAGCCGCCAGCATCTTCCAAGGCCAGCCAAGCCAAAATGCTTGTGCCTATGCTCCCCCTCCCCAGCACCTTCACCTGGACCCGCCCCTCCACTTGCCACACAGTCATCCCATCCAGTAGGCTGGACTCCTGTGGGCTAAACCTAACAATAGTTTGCCCCTGAGGGGCCCTTCCCTAGGGCTCTGGTGCCTCAACGCTGAGGAATGGGGACCCTTGAGCCCTGGCCAGAGTCACCCTGCCACCATGCCGTGACCTGGGCCCATCCGGGTGCTGCTGATCATTCAGGGCGGGAGAACAGGCAGGGCCCTCCAAGACCCGGAGGAACTTCGAAGGCCCCCTGCGACAAAACCCTTGGGCCCACGCTCCCCCTCCCCAACGCCCTCACCTTGGCCCCCCCCTCAGCTTGCCACACAGCCCTTCGATTCAATCTGCCAGCCTCTTGGGGGCTAACCCTAAAATTAGGTGGGCCCACAAGTGGCCCTACCCAAGAGGCCTGGCCTCAGAGCACTGGGGATTTGTTACCCCCCAGGCCCGAGCATCTGGTGCAGGAACTGTCTTAACACTATCATCACCCTTCGTTAATAGGGAAACATGAGGGAAAGTGGTCACAGAATCCTGACGAGAGTGCCACATAGTGGTCTCTGAGACACCACACAATCCAGGGAAATATCTACGAACATCATCTCTCATGAATAAGGGGGCATGAATGAAAAGGTTCAAGAATTTCGTGGACTCAGCACCCTTCTTTTTGGTAATAAACCAGAGCGTCCAGGAAAACACCTCCAGCTAACATCAGGCTTTTCACTGGGGACCCTGATTCCTCATTGCATGTATCGGCCTTGGAAGGATCCAGCACTTAGAACCAAGAAACAAAGTGTGAGGAAAAAGCCCGTGAAGTCACATCGGCCTTAGGGAATGTGGAACAGGACACAAGGTACTTTGGTACCGTGAGTGAAACCCGAATAACACAGCACTGAGAAACAAAATATGGCCAAAACCCGCATCCAACGAAATGTTTGCTTACTGGTTAAATCCTATCATAACTGCTGGTGGCAATGGAATGGAAAGGCCAAAAACATATCCGTCAGAAACAGCACCGTGCAGGGACCATCTTAGCACTATCATGATCATTCGTGTATAGGGAAACATGAGGGAAAGTGGTCGTGGAAGCCTGACGAGAGTGCCACATAGTGGTCTCAGTGAAAAAAAAATTAAGGGAAATATCAACGAACTTCATCTCTCATAAGTAAGGGAGCATGAATGAAAACGTTCAAGAATTTCGAGTACTCATCGCACTTCTTTTTGGTAATAAACCAGAGCGTGCAGGAAAACACCTCCAGCTAACATCAGACTTTTCACTGGGGACCATGATTCCACATTGGCTGTATGGGCCTGGGAAGGTTTCAGCAGTTAGAACAAAGAAACTTAGTGTGAGGATAAAGCCCCCGGAGTGTGTGGAACAGGAATCAACGTGCTTTGGTACCGTGAGTGAAACCCGACGAACACAGCAGTGAGAAACAAAATTTGGCCAAAACCCGCTTCCAACGAAGTGTTTCCTTCCTGGGTAAATCCTATCAAAACTGCTGGTCACAATGGTACGAAAAGGCCAAAACATGTAAGTAAGAAACAGCACCGTACAGAGACAGTCTTAGCACTATCATCATCCTTCATGAATAGGGAAACATGAGAAAAGTGGTCACAGAATCCTGACGAGAGTGCCACATAGTGGTCTCTGAGACACCACACAATCCAGGGAAATATCAACGAACATCATCTCTCATGAATAAGGGAGCATGAATGAAAAGGTTCAAGAATTTCGAGGACTCAGCCCCCTTCTTCTTGGTAATAAACCAGAGCATCCAGGAAAACACCTCCAGCTAACATCAGCCTTTTCCCTGGGGACCATGATTCCTCATTGCATGTATGGGCCTTAGAAGGATCCAGCACTTGGAACCAAGAAACAAAGTGTGCGGATGAAGCCCTTGATGTCACATCGGCCTTAGGGAACGCGGAGAAGGAATCGAGGTGCTTTGGTACCGTGAGTGTAAACCGATGAACACAGCACTGAGAAACAAAATAAGGCCAAAACCCACTTCCAACGAAATGTTTGCTTCCTGGGTAAAATCTATCATAACTGCTGGTGGCAATGGAACGAAAAGGCCAAAAGATGTCCGTCAGAAACAGCACCATACAGGTACCATCTAGGAACTATCATCATTCTTCATGAATAGGGAAACAAGAGGGAAAGTCGTCGCAGAACCCTGACAAGAGAGCCATATAGTTTTCACTGAGATACCACACAATCCAGGGAAATATCAACGAACATAATCTCTCATGAATAAGGGAGAATGAATGAAAAGGTTCAAGAATTTCGAGGACACAGCGCCCTTCTTTTTGCTAATAACCCAGAGATTCCAGGAAAACACCTCCAGCTAACATCAGCCTTTTCAATGCGGACACTGATTCCACATTGGGTGTATGAGCCGGGGAAGGATCCAGCACTTAGAACCAAGAAACAAAGTGTGAGGATAAAGCACTTGAAGTCACATCGGCATTTTGGAAGGTGGAACAGGAATCACGGTGCTTTGGTACCGTGAGTGAAACACGAAAAACACAGACTGGGAAACAAATTTTACCAAAACCAGCTTCCAACGAAATGTTTGCTTGCTGGGTAAATCCTATCATAACTGCTGGTGGCAATGGAACCAAAAGGCCAAAAATATGTCCATCAAAAACAGCACCGTACAGGGACAGTCTTAGCACTATCATCATCCTTCGTGAATAGGGAAACATGAGGGAAAGTGGTCGCGGAAGCCTGAAGAGAGTGCCACATACTGGTCTCTGAGACACCACACAATCCAGGGAAATATTAACGAACATCATCTCTCATGAATAAGGGGGCATGAATGAAAAGGTTCAAGAATTTCGTGGACTCAGCACCCTTCTTTTTGGTAATAAACCAGAGCGTCCAAGAAAACACCTCCAGCTAACAACAGCCTTTTCATTGGGGACCCTGATTCCACATTGTATGGGCCTGGGAAGGATCCAGCACTTAGAACCAAGAAACAAAGTGTGAGGAGAAAGCCCTTGAAGTCACATCGGCCTTATGGAAGGTGGAACAGGAATCAAGGTGCTTTGGTACCATGAGTGAAACACGACGAACACAGCACTGCCAAAATTTTGGCCAAAACCCGCTTCCAACGTAATGTTTGCTTCCTGGGTAAATCCTATTAAAACTGCTGGTGGCATAGGAATGATAAGGCCAAAAACATGTCCGTCAGAAAAAACAACATACAGGGACTGTCTTAGCAATATCATCATCCTTCGTGAGTAGGGAAACATGAGGGAAAGTGGTCGTGGAAGCCTGACGAGAGTTCCACATAGTGGTCTCTGAGACACCACACAATCCAGGGAAATATCAACGAACATCATCTCTCATGAGGAAGGGAGCATGAATGAAAAGGTTCAAGAATTTCACGGACTCAGTGAACTTCTTTTTGATAATAAACCAGAGCGTCCAAGAAAACACCTCCATCAAACAACAGAGTTTTTTTGGGACCCTGATTCCACATTGGGTGTATGGGCCTGGGAAGGATCCAGCACATAAAACCAAGAAACAAAGTGTGAGAATAAAGCCCTTGAAGTCACATCAGCCTTATGGAAGGTGGAACAGGAATGAAGGTGCTTTGGTACCCTGAGAGAAACCCGAAGAACACAGCACTGAGAAAAAATTTGGCAAAAACCCGCTTCCAATGAAATGTTGCTTCCTGTGTAAATCCATTCATAACTGCTGGTGGCAATGGAACGAAAAGGCCAAAAATATGTCCGTCGGAAAGAGCACCGTACAGGGTCTGACTTAGCACTATCATTCATCCTTCATGAATAGGGAAACATGAGGGAAAGTGGTCACTGAAGCCTGACGAGAGTGCCATATAGTGGTCTCTGAGACAACACACAATCTAGGATATATCAAAGAACATCATCTCTCATGAATAAGGGTGCATGAATGAAAAGGTCAAGAATTTCGAGGACGCAGTGCCCTTCTTTTTGGTAATAATCCAGAGTGTCCAATAAACACCTTCAGCTAACATCAGCCTTTTCACTGGGGACCCTGATTCCACATTGGTTGTAAAGGCCTGGGAAGGATCCAGCACTTAGAA
Source organism: Ailuropoda melanoleuca (assembly GCF_002007445.2). NCBI lineage: Eukaryota > Metazoa > Chordata > Mammalia > Carnivora > Ursidae > Ailuropoda > Ailuropoda melanoleuca. The sequence continues at coordinate 16,622 of NW_023241536.1, forward strand.
CCAAGAAACAAACTGTGAGGATAAAGCCCTTGAAGTCACATCGGCCTTATGGAAGGTGGAACAGGAAGCAAGGTGCTTTGGTACCGTGAGTTAAACACGACAAACACAGCACTGGGAAAATAGATATGGCAAAAACCGGCTTCCACCGAAATGTATGCTTCCTGGGTAAATCCTATCATAACTGCTGGTCGCAATGGAACGAAAAGGCCAAAAACATGTCAGTCAGAAACAGAACCGTACAGGGACCATCTTAGAACTATCATCATCCTTTGTAAATAGGGAAACATTAGGGCAAATGGTCACGGAATCCTGACGAGAGTGTCACATAGTGGTCTCTGACACACCAACCAGGGAAATATCAACAAACATCATCTCTCATGAGCAAGGGAATATGAATGAAAACGTTCACGATTTATGAGGACTCAGCACCCTTCTTTTTGGTAATAAACCAGAGCGTGTGGGAAAACACCTCAAGCTAACATCAGCCTTTTCACTGTGGACCATGATTCCACATTGGTTGTATGGGCCTGGGAATGATCCAACACTTAAACCAAGAAACAAAGTGTGAGGATAAAGCCCTGGAAGTCACATTGCCTTATGGAAGGTGTAACAGGAATCAACGTGCTTTGGTATCGTGAGTGAAATATGACGAACACAGCACTGAGAAACAAAATTGGCCAAACCCCGCTTCCAACAAGTCTTTGCTTCCTGGGTATATCCTACCAAAACTGCTGGAGGCAAAGGTACGAAAAGGCCAAAAACATGTAAGTCAGAAACAGCACCATAGGGGACAGTCTTAGCACTATCATCATCCTTCGTGAATTGGGAAATATGAGGGAAAGTGGTCGCAGAAGCCTGAAGAGAGCGCCACATATTGGTCTCTGAGACACCACACAATCCAGGAGAATATCAACGAACATCATCTCTCATGAATAAGGGAGCTTGAATGAATGTTCAAGAATTTCGAGGATTCAGCGCTCTTCTTTTTGGTAATAAACCAGAGCTTCCAGGAAAACACCTCCAGCTAACATCAGGTTTTCACTGGGGACCCTGATTCCACATTGGGTGTATGGGCCTGGGAAGTAACCAGCACTTAGAACCAAGAAACAAAGTGTGAGGAGAAAGCCCTTGTAATCACATCGGCCTTATGGAAGGTGGAAGAGGAATCAAAGTGCTTTGGTACCGTGAGTGAAACACGACAAACACAGCACTGAGAAACAATATTTGGGCCAAACCGGCTTCCAACGAAATGTTTGATTCCTGGGTATATCCTATCCAAATTGCTGGAGGCAAAGGTACATAAAGGCCAAAAGCATGTAAATCAGAAACAGCACCGTACAGGGACAGTCTTAGCACTATCATCATCCTTCGTGAATAGGGAAACATGAAGGAAAGTGGTCATGGAAGCCTGACGAGAGTGCCACATTGTGGTCTCTGAGACACCACAAAATTGAGGGAAATATCAACAAACATCATCTCTCATGAATAAGGGAGCATGAATGAAAAGGTTCAGGAATTTTGAGGACTCAGCACCCTTCTTTTTGGTAATAAACCAGAGCGTCCAAGAAAATACCTCCAGCTAACAACAGCCTTTTCACTGGGGACCCTGATTCCACATTGGGTGTATGGGCCTGGGAACAGTCCAGCACTTAGAGCCAAGAAACAAAATGTGAGGATAAAGCCCTTGAAGTCATATCGGCCTTATGGAAGGTGGAAAAGGAATCAACCTGCATTGGTACCGTGAGTGAAACCTGATGAACACAAGCACCTAGAAGCAAAATTTGTCCAAAACCCGCTTCCATCGAAATGTTCGTTTCCTGGGTAAATCCTATCATAACTGCTGGTGGCAATGGAACGAAAAGGCCAAAATATGTCCGTCAGAAGGAGCACCGGACAGGGAACGTCTTAGCACTATCATCATCCTCGTGAATAGGGAAACATGAGGGAAAGTGGTCATGGAAGCCTGACGAGAGAGCCACGTAGTGGTCTCTGTGACACCACACAACCAAGGAATTATCAACGAACATCATCTCTCATGAGTAAGGGAGCATGAATGAAAAGGTTCAAGAATTTCGAGAACCCAGCACCCTCATTTTGGTAATAAATCAGAGTGTCCAGGAAAACACCTCCAGGTAACATCAGCCTTTCACTGGGGACCCTGATTCCACATTGGGTGTATGGGCCTGGGAAGGATCCAGGACTTAGAACCAAGAAACAAAGTGTGAGGATAAAGCCCTTGAAGTCACATCGGACTTATGGAAGGTGGAAAAGGAATCAAGGTGCTTTGGTACCGTGAGTGAAACACGACGAACACAGCACTGAGAAACAAAATTTGGCCAAAATCTCCTTCCAACGAAATGTTTGCTTCCTGGGTATATCCTATCAAAACTACTGGTGGCAATGGAACGAAAAGGCCGAAAACATGTCCGTCAGAAACAGCACCATACAGGGTCCGTCTTAGCACTATCATCATCCTACATGAACAGGGAAACATGAGGGAAAGTGGTCGCGGAACCTGCCGAGAGTGCCACATAGTGATCTCTGAGACACCACACAATACAGGAAATATCAACGAACATCATCTCTCATGAATAAAGGAGCATGAATGAAAAGGTTCAAGAAGATCGAGGACTCAGCAACCTTCTTTTTGGTAATAAACCAGAGCGTCCAGGAAAACACCTCCAGCTAACATCAGCTTTTTCACTGGGGACCCCGATTCCACATTGGGTGTATGGGCCTGGGAAGGATCCAGCACTTAGAACCAAGAAACAAAGTGTGAGGAGAAAGCCCTGGAAGTCACGTCGGCCTTATGGAAGGTGGAACAGCAATCAAGGTGCTTTGGTACCGTGAGTGACACCAGACGAACACAGCACTGAGAAACACAATTTGGCCAAGAGCCACGTCGAACGAAATGTTTGCTTCCTGGAAAAATCCTATCAAAACTGCTGGTGGCAATGGAACGAAAAGGCCAAAGACATGTCCCTCAGAAGCAACACGGTGCAGGGACCCGTCTTAGCACTATCATCACCCTTCGTGAATAGGGAAACATGAGGGAAATTGGTCGTGGAAGCCTGACGAGAGTGCCACATAATGATCTCTGAGACACCAAACACTCCAGGGAAATATAAACGAAAAACATCGCTCGTGAGTAAGGGAGCATGAATGAAAAGGTTCAGGATGTTCGAGGAGTCAGCACCGTTCTTATTGGTAATAAAGCAGAGCGTCCAGGAAAAAACCTCCAGGTAACATCAGCCTTTACATTGGGGATCCCGATTCCACATTGTGTGTATGGGCCTGTGAAGGATCCAGCACTTAGAACCAAGAAACAAAGTGTGCGGATAGAGCCCTTTAAGGCAGGTCGGCCTTATGGAAGGTGGAACAGGAATCAAGGTGCTTTGGTACTGTGAGTGAAAAACGACGAACACAGCACTGAGAAACAAAATTTGGTCAACAGCCGCTTCCAACGAAATGTTTGCTTCCTGGGTAAATCTTATCCAAACTGCTTTTGGCAATGGAACGAAAAGGCCAAAAACATGTCCGTCAGAAACAACACCGTGTAGGGACCGTCTTAGCACTATCATCACCCTTCGTGAATAGGGAAACATGAGGGAAATTGGTCACGAAGCCTGACGAGAGTGCCACATAGTGGTTTCTGAGCACCACACAACCCAGGGAAATATCAACGAACATCATCTCTCGTGAGTAAGGAAGCATGAATGAAAAGGTTCAGGATTTTCGAGAACTCAGCGCCCTTCTTATTGGTAATAAAGAAGAGAATCCTGGAAACCACTACCAGCTAACATCAGCATTTTTCACTGGGGACCACGATTCCACATTGGGTGTATGGGCCTGGGAAGGATCCAGCACATAGAACCAAGAAACAAAGAGTGAGGATAGAGCCCTGATGTCACGTCGGGCATATTGAAGGTGGAACAGGAATCAAGGTGACTTGGTACCGTGAGTGAAACCTGACGAAACAGCATTGAGAAACAAAATTTGGCCAACAGCCGCATCCAACAAAATACTTCCTGGGTAAATCCTATCCAAACATTGCTTTTGGCAATGGAACGAAAAGGCCAAAAACATGTCCTTCAGAAACAACACCGTGGAGGGACCGTCTTAGCACTATCATCACACTCGTGAATAGGGAAACATGAGGGAAAGTGTTCGCGGAAGCTTCACCAGAGTGCCACACAGTGGTCTCTGAGATACCACACAATGCAGGGAAACATCAACGAACATCATCGCTCCTCAGTAAGGGAGTATGAATGAAAAGGTTCAGGATTTTCGAGGACTCAGCACCCTTCTTACTGGTCATAAAGCAGAGCATACAGGAAAACACCTCCAGCTACCATCAGCCTTTTCACTGGGGACCCCGATTCCACATTGGGTGTATGGGCCTGGGAAGGATCCAGCACTTAGAACCAAGAAACAAAGTGTGAGGTGAAAGCCCTGGAAGTCACGTCGGCCGTATGGAAGGTGGAACAGCAATCAAGGTGCTTTGGTACCATGAGTGAAACCCGACGAACACAGCACTGAGAAACAAAATTTGGCCAACAGCCGCTCCCAACGAAATGTTTGCTTCCTGGGTAAACCTATCAGAACTGCTGGTGGCAATGGAACGAAAAGGCCAAAGACATGTCCGTCAGAAACAACACCATGCATGGACCGTCTTAGCACTATCATCACCCTTCGTGACCTGGGAAACATGAGGGAAAGTGGTCGTGGAAGCCTGACGAGAGTGTCCCATCATGGTCTCTGAGACACCACACACTCCAGGGAAATATCAACGAACATCATCTCTCGTGAGTAAGGGAGCATGAATGAAAAGGTTCAGGATTTTCGAAGACTCAGCGCCCTTCTTACTGGTCATAAAGCAGAGCGTCCAGGAAAACACTTCCAGCTAACATCAGCCTTTTCACTGGGGACCCCGATTCCACATTGGTTGTATGGGCCTGGGAAGGATCCAGCACTTAGAACCGAGAAACAAAGTGTGAGGTGAAAGCCCTGGAAGTCACATCGGCCTTATGGAAGGTGGAACAGCAATCAAGGTGCTTTGGTACCGTGAGTGAAACCCGACTAACACAGCACTGAGAAACAAAATTTGGCCAACAGCCGCTTATAACGAAGTGTTTGCTTCCTGGGTAAACCTATCAGAACTGCTGGTGGCAATGGAATGAAAAGGCCAAATACATGTCAATCAGACAGCACCGTACAGGGACCGTCTTAGCACTATCATCATCCTTCGTGAATGGGGAAACATGAGGGAAAGGGGTACCGGAAACCTTACGAAATTGCCACGTAATGGTCTCTGACAAACCACCCACTTCCAGGAAAATATCAACGAACAACATCTCTAATGAATAAGGGAGCATGAATGAAAATATTCAGGAATTTTGAGGACTCAGCGCCCTTCTTTTTGGTAATAAACCAGAGCGTCCAAGAAAACGCCTCCAGCTAACATCAGCATTTTCACTGGGAACCCTGATTCCACATTGGGAGTATGGGTCTGGGAAGGATCCTGCACTTAGAACCAAGAAACATAGTGTGAGGATAAAGCACTTGAAGTCACAACGGCCTTATGGAAGTTGGAAGAGGAATCAAGGTGCTTTGATACCATGAGTAAAACACGACGAACAGAGCACTGAGAAACACAATTTGTCCAAAACCCGCTTCCAACAAAATGTTTGCTTCCTAGGTAAATCCTATCAAAACTGCTGGTGGCAATGGAAAGAAAAGGCCAAACACATGTCAGTCAGAAACAGGACCGTACAGGGACAGTCTTAGCACTATCATGATCCTTCATGAATAGGGAAACATGAGGGAAATTGGTCTCGGAAAACTGATGAGAGTGCCACATAGTGGACTCTGAGACACCACACAATCCAGGGAAATATCAACGAACGTCATCTCTCATGATTAAGGGAGCATGAATGAAAATGTTCAGGAATTTCGAGGACTCTGGGCCCTTCTTTTTAGTAATAAACCACATCATCTAGGAAAACACCTCCAGCTAACATCAGCCTTTTAACGGGGACCCTGATTCCACATTGGATGTATGGGTTGAGAAGGATCTAACACTTAGAACGAAGAAACAAAGTGTGAAGATAAAGCCCTTGAGGTCACATCAGCCTTATGGAAGGTGGAACACGAATCAAGGTGCATTGGTACCGTGAGTGAAACACGACGAACACAGCACTGAGAAACAGATTTTGGCCAAAACCCGCTTCCAAAGAAATGTTTGCTTCCTAGGTATATCTTAGCAAAACAGCTGGTGGCAATGGAACGAAAAGGCCAAAAACATGTGTGTCAGAAATATCACCATACAGAGACCGATTTGGCACTATCATCATCTTTCGTGAATAGGGAAACATGACGGAAAGTGGTCACAGAAGCCTGACGTGAGTGCCACATAGTGGTCTCTGAGACACCACACAATCCAGGGAAATATAAACGAACATCATCTCTCATGAATAAGGGAGCATGAATGAAAAGGTTCAAAAGAGGTCTACCTGTCTCCGCACAACTCCACAGACAGGAATGTGCCCCGGAATTCCGCAGCAACTGATAAGACAGATCCACCGAACCCAACACCCAGTGGGACACTCGGGACCTCACCTACATTCATGAAGCTCACCATGCCCAATTTCTGTCACTTCCCACAGAAAGCCTTGTTCTGATCCCCCACACTACCATACATCCTGGTTGCTGAACTAGGGTCATGCCATGAACCCACATGGCACCTTTCTTTTAGAGAACGCTATGCCTACACCTCCTAGAAAATATTTCTAATGAAGTACAAGTCCATCAGGACTACGGTGTGAACGGTAGCACACAGCCTGCATGGTAGTAGTCAGTAATTCTAACTAGGGTTAACCCCACCCCCCATCTCACAAATCCTTCCTCTGTCCCCACAGAACTCATGGTCTGCCCTCAGAAAACCCTCCAGGAAACAAACCTTTAATCTGAATGCTCTCTTCGCCTTCTGGTTCAAACCTTGTCCAACCACAATGATATGAAACTAGAAATCAGTCTCAAGAAAAAATGGGACAGTCAAAAATAGGTGGAGATTGGGGGGCCTGGGTGGCTCAGTCGTTAAGGATCTGCCTTCAGCTCAGTTCGTTTCCCACGATCCTGGAATCTAGCCCGGATCAGGCTCCTTGCTCAGTGGAAAGCCCGCTTCTCCTCTCCCACCCCTCTGCTTGCGTTCCCTCTCTCGCCGTCTCACTCTCAGTCAGACACATAAATAATCTTAAAAAAATATGTGGAGATTTAACAACATGCTACTGAGCACCCAATACTCAAAGAAGAAATCAAAAGACATTTGAGAAGTCCCTTGACACTGATGAAAAAGGCAACCTACCAAAGCCTATGGGAGGCAGCAAAAGTAGCGCTAAGGGGGACGTTCATAGAAATTCGAGTCCTCGTCAATCCATGAGAATGCTCTCCAATAAACAACCTGAATTTACGTGGTAAAGAAGTAGGAAAAAAAAACAACAAACAAAGCCCCAAATTAATAGAAATAAGGAAATAATAAAAAGGAACACATAAATAAATCCAATGGAGACTAAAAAGACAAAAAAAAAGCAATGAAAATAGGAGCTGCCTTTTTTGGGAAGATAAACAAAACTGACAAAATTAGCTAGACTCACCAAGAAAGACAGAGGACTCGAATACAATCAGGAAAGAAAGATAATGGATTCCTGTCTCATATCAAAATCAAAAGACCTCTTCGACCTTGGACACAAGAACTTCTTGCAAGACACGTCTCTAAAGGCAAAGGAAATAAAGCAAAAATGAACTGTTGGCACTTCCTCAAGATAGCAAGCTTCTGCACGGCAAAGCAAACAATCAACAAAACTAAAAGGCAACCTATGGAATCGAAGAAGATATTTGCAAATGATATTACAGATAAAGGGCTGTTATCCACGATCTATAAAGAACTTCTCAAACACGACACCCAAAAAACTAGACTCACCAAGAAAGACAGAGGACTCGAATACAATCAGGAAAGAAAGATAATGGATTCCTGTCTCATATCAAAATCAAAAGACCTCTTCGACCTTGGACACAAGAACTTCTTGCAAGACACGTCTCTAAAGGCAAAGGAAATAAAGCAAAAATGAACTGTTGGCACTTCCTCAAGATAGCAAGCTTCTGCACGGCAAAGCAAACAATCAACAAAACTAAAAGGCAACCTATGGAATCGAAGAAGATATTTGCAAATGATATTACAGATAAAGGGCTGTTATCCACGATCTATAAAGAACTTCTCAAACACGACACCCAAAAAATGGGCACAAGACACAAAGAGATACTTCCCCAGAAAAGACATACAAATGGCCAACAGACACATGAAAAAATGCTCCACATCACTTGCCATCGGGGAAATACCAATCAAAACTACAATGACATACCACCTTACACCAGTTAGACTGGTTAAAATTAACAAGGCAGGGGGTGCCTGGGTGGCACAGTGGTTAAGCGTCTGCCTTCAGCTCAGGACGTGATCCCGGCGTTATGGGATCGAGCCCCACATCAGGCTCCTCCACTATGAGCCTGCTTCTTCCTCTCTCGCTCCCCCTGCTTGTGTTCCCTCTCTCGCTGGCTCTCTCTACCTCTATGGAATAAATACATAGAATCTTTAAAAAAATTAGCAAGACAGGAAATAAAAAATACACAGCCGGAGAGAATGTCTTACACTCTTCGCGAGAATGCAAGCTGGTACAGACACTTTTGAAAACAATATGGAGGTTCCTCAAGATGTTAAACACAGAGCTATCCTACGTCCCACCAATTGCACTACTGGGTATTTACCCCATACACACAGAGTAATGAAAAGAAGGGGCACCTGTATCCCAATGGTCAGAGCAGCAATGTCCATAATAGCCAAACTGTGGAAGGAGCCAAGATGTCCTTCAGCAGATGAATGGACAAAGAAGATCTCATTCATCTATACAATGGAATATTACTCAGCCATCGGAAAGGATGAATGACATTTTGCACCAACATGGCTGGACCAGGAGGGGATTATGTTAAGTGAAATTAAGTCAAGCAGAGAAAGACAATTATCATATGGTTTCACTCCTATGTGGAACGGAAGGAATAGCATGGAGGACATAAGGAGAAGAAGGGAAAAGTGAAGGGGGGAATGAGAGGGGCAGATGAACCATGAGAGACTATCGACGCCAGCAAACAAACTGAAGGTTGCAGAAAGGGAGGGGGTAGGGGAATGGGTTATCCTGGTGATGGGTATTAAGGAGGGCACGTGTCATAATGAGCACTAGGTGTTATAGGCAAACAATGAGTCATGGAACACTATNCAATGAGTCATGGAACACGACATCAAAATCTAATGAAGTACTGTAGGGTGACCAACATAATTTTTTAAAAAAGAGAAAGATATGAAATCCATACAGGGAAACTGTGACTGTTTGCAAATGACATGAAATCCCTAAAGATTCCACAAAAATACTGTTAGAATAAACAAATTCAGTGAAGCTGCAGGATATAAAGTCAATATACAGAGACCTGTTGTGTTTTTTTTTTTTTCAGATTTCATTTATTTGACAGGAAGAAAAAAAGCACGAGCGGGGGAGTGTCAGAAAGAGGGAGAAGCCGACCCTTGCTAAGCGGGGAGCACAACACGGGGCTCGGTCCCAGAACTCTGGGATCATGACCTGAGCTGAAGGCAGATGCTTCACCTAGGGAGCCACCCGGACGACCCAACTCCTTGCATTTCCGTATACTGCTGGCGCACTTTTGCAAACAGAAATTAAAAAAGCAATGCCATTTACAATTGCATCAATAACAATCTAGGAATAAAAGTAACCAGGAAGGAGAGAGACATAGTACACTCAACATATGGCAGAAGAGAAATGAAACACATGTGTGTCGGAGGGGGGCAGGATGTATGGGTCAAAGATTTGGAAGGCGACACAAACAAATGGAAGCATACGCCATGCTCCTTAACTGGAAGAGTTAATTATGTGAACGTGTCTATCGTAACCAAAGCAATCGACAGATGTGTTGAAATCCCTATCTGAATTCCAGTGGCATTATTCGAGGAGATAGAAGACAGTCCTAAAACCTGTATGGAATCCCCAAAGACCCCAAATACCCAAAGCAACCAGGAGAAAGAAAGATGCCGTCAACACACTCCTGGATTTCAAGCTAGATTACAGAGCTCTAGTCATCAAAACAGGATGGTACTGGCATAAACACAGACATCAGGTCAGTGGAACAGAACAGAAAGCTCAGAAACTAACCCACACGTAGATGATCCTAACTTATGACACAGCAGCAGAAGATATGCCATGAGGGAAGGACTGTCTCTTCAGTGAGCGGTAACAGGCAAACTGGGCACTAAATGCAGAAGAATAGAACTGGGTCACTTTCTTACACCACACACAAAATTTTTAATGCTTGAATGACTTGAACACAAGACCCGAATCCATAACTCCAAGAAGACACAGGTGCTAAGTCTCTCAACATTGGTTTTGGCAAAGAGTCTTCAGATCGGACACCAGATGCAAAGGCAGCAAAAGGAGAAATCAACAAGTGGAACAACATCCAACTGAAATCTTCCACACGGCAAAAGAAGCCATCGAAACTTAAAAGGCCACTGACCCAATAAGAAAAAAATATCTGCGAATCATATGTGTGAGAAGAGGCTAATATCCAAAAGACACACAACACTCATACAAATCAAAACAAATAAAAACTGTATTAAAAAAATGGGGAGAATATGTGAATAGATACTTTCCAAAGATGGCGCACAGGTGCCAACAGACAGAAAAAGTGGTTCGACATCACTAATCATGGTCAGGGAAACNGTGTGAGAAGAGGCTAATATCCAAAAGACACACAACACTCATACAAATCAAAACGAAGAAAAACTGTATTAAAAAAATGGGGAGAATATGTGAATAGATGCTTTCCAAAGATGGCACACAGGTGCCAACAGACAGAAAAAGTGGTTCGACATCACTAATCATGGTCAGGGA
>NW_023241537.1:0-1360 GCF_002007445.2 Ailuropoda melanoleuca
CAGGCAGTTCTCAAGTGGTGGAAACTCAGGCAACTCTTACTAAGCTGCCAAAAGGCCTTTTGGTCTGGAGACATCTCTGCTCAGGCGGCTTGACTATTCTGGAACTTTTCTACCACTTTGCTGGTGGCACGGGGTAGAAACATGAGGCGAGGAGAGGACTTCTGGACACCCTGCCTGGCGGCCCTTTTGGCAGTGAAATTTATCGCGCACGAGAGTGCCAGCAGCCCTGCCCAAATCCCTTGCTGTTGGAATACATGGTCCTTTTTGGAGCTAAACTTCCAGTTCCCTGAAGCTGGAGTCCCTCCCCTTTTATCTGGTATACTAACACAATATTAGCATCACAAAAGCCCTTCAGCCCCAAACTGTCCAGGGAGTTCTTTCCACCCACGGTTGGTTGAAGCTGGGGACCCAGGAATTTTCTGGCCATTATTTTGTCTGACTGCTCGTGATTCCTATTGGCTCATTAATCTGAGCTTTATCAGTTACCAAACTTCCCCCCCTCTACCCTTACCTGCTTGAGTATCTGGAGGAAGCTTCTGACCACCAACTCAGCCACCTCACTAGAATTCCGGAATTCCTTCTGGCCCGTAATCATCTAGGAAGTATGTATTCTTCAGACCATGTTCCTTCCTTGAGGCTATGAAACCCAGAGACCTTGGGCATCTGAGACCCCTGGAGTTCTTCCAGACGCGTTCTGTCCAACGCTGGGCACTCCAGGAGCACTTCCGGACACTCTCTGCTTCGGCACTGGTAACCTGTGGGTCCTTTACGGGCACTAGCTTGCTGTGGAATATATGGCCTTATAAGAAACCAACCATCTAGACCACTGGTTTCACTACCCTAACTCCATCTGTGCAGCGCCCTGAGAAACCTTCCGGCCACCAGACTTCCTGCCAGCCACGGTTCCAGAATTTCTGCGGCCCTCGGTCTTTTTGCACACTAGTGAGTCTAAGGTCCTTTAGTGACCAGAAAGCCTACCTCCCTGTGGTGTTAAGAAAAGCACCCTTGGCCATGGCACTGGCTGCTGACGGGAAAGATGGGCCTCAACCATATTTTAGTCAGCTGGCAAACTGATAAAGTGCGATCCCCCTTGGCCACCGTCCGCCCATCCAGCTAATGCTCTAAGATAACTTTCCTGCCGACAACCTAACTTCTCGATAAGGTTCCGGGTATTCTTCAGACCACTCCCGGCCCCCAGCCCGGGAGGGCTCTTATTGGTGGAAGCATAGGCTCCTACCACTGTATCAGCAGCAAGCAGCCCTTATACCCTGGGTCCATTGAGCCATCGCTCCCTCTCACAGCCCAGAACTCTAGCATGTACCTGCCTGACCCTTCACTGGTGCCTTGGCGGGTGGGGGGG
>NW_023241538.1:0-1360 GCF_002007445.2 Ailuropoda melanoleuca
CCCCCCCCACCCCGTCACTCACCTCCCTCTTTGCTCCCCCTTCCTCCACTTCTCCCTGCCCGCCCCCACCTCCCCGCTCCTGCAAGTTTAGAGTAGGAGAGAAATGCTGAGCCTAGGAAGGGACCACATTGGGGAGGGGGCAAAAACCACCCGGCACACCCGGCACCCCCTTGGCTCGCGCGCCCGGGACTAGAGTGTACTCGGGCAGTGAACGCTGTCAAGGTACCCTATTTGGGGGCAAAGGAGTTGCTAGCAAGGATCGCCCAAGCGTTCCCCGGGAGGAGGCTTTGGGGTTGTTCCCAAAGCCCGGGGACTGACTGGTGGGGCGAACAGAGGTACCCCACCACATACACACACACCACCACCACCACCAAGGGCGACGTTGGGGGAGGTTGGAGCGCGGTGCCCCCGACAACTGGGAAGGACCAGTGCGCACGGTCTGACCCCGGCACCCTACGCGGTCCAGAGACGTGTGGATTCCCCTAGGCGGGCCGGGAGCGCCCCAGGCCCAATGCACGTGGGCGGGGTGGGAGCGCCGGGATCCAGGCCCAGTCCCAAGTCCGGGGCTGGATACTGCCCCGGGGGCCGCGGAGAGCGACGGCACTTACAAGGCGCAGTTGGGTGCACCCACTCGTGGGGTTCCCCTCGCGGAGCCACCCCCGAGAGGATTTAAGTGCGCACCCACCTTGGCTCTCGTCCACTGCCACTCACACGGAAACTCCTACACAAACAGCACACACATTCGCTCCCACACTCAGTTTTACAAACACGCTTCCACACGCGCGCACACACAAACACGCACACACGTACACTTTTCCTCACAAATATACCCGTGTACAAGGCCATAGCAAGCACATTTACAACACACATCGTTGTACAACCAAATACACTCAAAAAAACAAAAACATGAAACGTTTCCCCTGTGCATTAAAACCTCACGCTCACATACACACACAAACCGATATCCTCCTCCACTCCCTCTTTCACACCCAGAACCCCAGCCCCCCACCGCTTGTGATTTGCGGCACCCTCAGTCCCAAATCATAATCGGCGCCCGCGCGGCACGGGTTGGACACACACACTCGCGCGCACGCAAGCACTCTCCTCCCTGCACAGGCGGGGGAGGCTTCGGCCCGGCGCCCGCTTCGTATTCCAGGTGTGGCGGCGGCTCCGCGCTCCGTGTTTTGCAGTCTGCCGCGGTGTCGGAGGCGAGGCGAGGAAGGGAGCTGGAATAACAAAGGCAAGTTGGGGAGAGCGCAAGGGGGCGCAGCCCGGGCCGGGCCGCGGGGGGAGCCCTGCAAGGCCTGAGCTTTGCAGGCTGAGAGGGTCTCGGGCGCCAGGAGCCAGAGGTGGGGAGGGA
>NW_023241539.1:0-1360 GCF_002007445.2 Ailuropoda melanoleuca
TCTCTGTGGTCCCTGTGGCCCCAGCCTGACAGAGTCCGGGAGGAAGGAGCTCCTGGGCCTCTTCCCTCGCCAGTCCAGGGTACGCGACCAGTCCTGGGAGCCGGACGCCGGCAGCCTCTCACCCCAGGACAAGGCGTCAGGCAAATTGGCCTTTGGTGTAAGTGGCTGCGACCAGCCTGCCAAGCCCCAGACCCGGAGGGAAGGGAAGGGTAGGGCAGAACCTGGGTGTCTATGGTCCAGCCGCGTCCGTGTGTCCTTCCCAGCGGAGGCTGTACACAACGCTCCGTCGGCGTGAGTGGGGAGGACCTGCCTCGCGGCTGGGGCGCTGGACAGGCTGCCCTGTATTCGTCCTTACTGAACGTGCCCTGGCCGCACCGACTACGATTTAATTGCCTTCCCCTCTCTCATTGTTCGAGAAGAGGGAGAGGTGCAAGGGCTGGGGGTAGGCCGATGTCCGGCAGAGACCGAAAGGAGGCTTGGAATTTGAGACTTTACTCCCCCACCCTCACTCGCTCCCCCCGCCCCCACCCGGCGCGCACTAGGGAAACGCTGCAAGTATTAATTCCGAGGTCAGGGGCCAAGAGCACTACTTTTCGCCATAATTTAATTTCTTTCTCTATAAATACTAAATGTAAACTCTGTCCATCCGACTCGATTTTGCCCGTAGCCGTAAGCGCCTCGTTCTCTGCCGGGTTCGCGAGGAGGAATGTGCGCGGCGCGTGTTTCTGAATACAGAGCTGTAATCAATTCGGCCCGAGGGGAGGGCAGGGGAGGGGCGGGCGCCGGCCGGGCTCCCTCGCCCATCTCTCTTTATTATAATGAATTAATTCGACTTTATTTATCCCATTTTCTGGAGCTGACAGAATGTTAATTTGAGTTGAAATTTCGCTCGCCTCTCACTCTCTGACCCCTGGCCTTCAGATTGGCGTGTTGTAATAACCTGAATCTTTCAACAGAGGCCCTGATAATTGTTACCTTATTAGCATGCAAATTGTTTAATTAATATTATTATGAAGAAGCATACAATCCGTCCGTCACTTGACCTCAAGAGCGAGTCCGCGCCGCAGCCGGCTCCGCGCATCTCAATGCGCCCATTTCAATCGCCCTGTGTTTTTAATGTTGCCCGGCCGGCTCGCGCTCCGAAAATCTCTTCGAGTGTTTGAGAGGGGCCTTTAATGACGGTGGGGGCGGCCGGGGCGACCCCCGCCCGGCTGGAGAGCTCTTCAGAGGCCCTCGGCGGCGGCAGCGCTGCGGGGAGTCGCTCGGCTTCTGCTCTCACGCCCCCCCCCCATTTTGAACATCAAAATTTCATAATTGCTTCCTTGTCAATGCTGCTCCTGGAGCGGTCGCTTTAAAGGGC
>NW_023241540.1:0-1360 GCF_002007445.2 Ailuropoda melanoleuca
TTTTTCTTTCTTTCTTTCTTTCTTTCTTTCTTTCTTTCTTTCTTTCTTTCTTTCTTCTTTTTCTTTCTTTTTTGTTTCTGTCACTTAAAAACCACTTTGCTGTGTGTTCTAGGCTCAAGATGCTATTTCACTTGCCGCAGAGGGGCCCCTTCTTTTTGTGTGCCTATGCTGGACACACAGCATTTAACGATAATTGCTTGCTCTTGGGGTCTTCAGTCTTCTGAATTCAGTCTTCTCTCCCATCTGATTTTAAAACTGTATTCACTGCAACCGCTGAAGTAGGTTTGCGTTTTCTCCACGACACTCAAGAACAAGAAGCACCAGATTACTTCTCTCTTCCTAATGCAGCTTCCATCGGAATCTCAGCCCTCACTTACCAGGGCAGTAAGATGCTCGATATAAGCCGGGATACTCCCTCTTCCTAAGGGTCACCCAAGGAGCCGGTGGGACTTGCAGAGTCCTGAAAACTTGAGGAAGCATCTCTGGTCTTCTGGCCATCACAGCCACCAATGACATTCTCATCACCCATGTTGCCTCTTTCCTTATTTGTTTATCTATCTATTTATTTATAAAGATTTATTTATTTATTTGAGAGCGTGAGCAAGCAGAGGAAGGGGCAGAGGGAGAGAATATCCAAGCAGACTCCCGCCGAGCACAGAGCCCGGAACAGGCCTCAATCTCAGGAGCCATGGGATCAGGACCCAGGCTCACCCATGTTGCCCACTTAAAACGGGTGCTGTTCCCTCCTCTCCAGCTTGGGCGCAGTTTGTTCACTGCTGGTCCCCGGAGTCATACCCCGAAGGGCCCAGGACTGGTCATCTGTATGCCATCCCTCGGAGGCCCTGCTATGAAAGGGAGGTGTCATTCTCACCTTGCATGGACTCACCCTCTTCCCCTGCGTCCCCAGAAGTCACCCAAAACCCAAGCGCTAGCCTCCATGCCTCCCCCTCCAGGAGAACCAAGCCTAGCGCCCTCAGTGTGGAGGAGCTGTCTTCTGGCTGCTAGGTGCAGCTGTCACTGTAGGTGCACGGCCCCTAACCCCAAGCTCACCTTTCTGGGGAAACCAACAGCGTCTTCCTGCAGGCCTCAGAAATTCTGCTTGAGGACTTCTCCAGCTGCAGGAGGATGCTTGGCCCACGGTGAAGGCCAGAAGTACCCAGAAGCTAATGCCCTGGAGCAACTGCAACCGGTGATGAATATCACTTGGTGGATAAATACGCCAGCTCTGGGCCCCTAGGGTGGGACAGTGCACGTCTGTGTTTCCCACCATCTCTCAGGTGTCCAGGTAGGATGGAAACCAAGTGCTCGCTAGAACACCTACTTTGGCTCCCTTTCCGTCCCCTCCCTTATTTGTGACTCC
>NW_023241541.1:0-1360 GCF_002007445.2 Ailuropoda melanoleuca
TAAATGCATGTTTGAAGATGTGCCAGCAGTGGGACATGGAAGAAGAACTCTCTGTGGGACCAAGCTGTGAGTCAGCCAGAAAAAGGAAGATAGATTTGCCTGGCCAAAACAGACAAACAAACAAACAAAACTTGTGAAGTTTTAAATTAGAATGAGGGGCAATTTTTGAGATGGCAATCACTCTATCTCCAGGTAAGGTTCGGATCAGTTCACTGCAGATAAGCTGAAATCATCTCCTGTTCTATGCCCAGTAAATGCCTCGTGCATGGGTCTGCATTGGACTGTGCTCTAGGACATTGAAAGAGACAAAATGGTCAATGACGTTTTCAGTTGAGTAAGAGAAGACAAGTACACAAATAACTAGATTTGATAAAAGTCACAGAAGAGGATTCTCTACAAAGAGGGAGAATAGGGAGGAAATCAATGGAAGCCTTTGGAAGAGGAACATTTTGGAAGGGCCTTGAAGGATTGGTAGAATTTTTATAGAAGGAGATCAGACAAGGTGACAGTCCAGGTCAAGAGAGCATTGTGAGCAATGATCCAGATCAACAGGACAAATGTTAAGTGATGCAATTTGGCTGGAGTGGGGCATAAACAGAGTGGTAATGGAAAGTGTGGCTGAAGGGCAAGATTTGAACATTATGTGGAGAATTCTGAATGTCAGGCTAAAGCATTTGCGCTTAATTCAGTAGGCATTTATCAAGCATTAAGCACTAGACGGAACTCTAAAATTGTCCTTTTTTCTGTCCTTGGGCCTCATGCTGATGGAAAATTTGCTTTTTTCCCCATACATCTCTATCTTTCTTCTCTTGTTCTCCCCTTATGCTATCCTTCTCTCCTTTCTCACTCTGTTCCTGATGAATTTCAGGTCTTCCTGCCTACTCCTCTTCCCTAGCAGGGAGCAATGTCTGTGGCCCAAACTAATTTCATTCCATTAAAAATCTATTTTTTAAAGATTTTTTTTCCTGGGCTGTTTCTAACAGCCTGACCTAACATAAGCCACTAAATAAATAGCTCTCTGATGTCTGGCTTTTTTTTTTTTTAAACTATTTCTCAAGTCACCAGGTTTACAGCTCCATCAAGAGATGAAAAAGCTTTTACTATGTGGTTATGAGATGACAGATAATGTTGGTGGGCCGCAAAGTAGAGGGGTTCCCATAATTTGCTGGAGGGTGATAGTTAATGCAAATCTAAAAACACAGCCAGCCAGCCTCAAGTACAGCCCTCACAAAAAGCAAACCATCTTTTAGATGCATGTCATTATCCTTATTTTATTAATTCTGCAAGCTTTTATTGAGCATCTATGCTATAGCAATTGCTATGTAGGTTTAAGGGATAGAATTATAAAAGACACTGTTTC
>NW_023241542.1:0-1568 GCF_002007445.2 Ailuropoda melanoleuca
AATGGTAGAAGTAAGGGAGTTCAGGAATAAAAAACATAAATAAATGACATGGTAAAATTAGATATTAACAACCATTAGGCAATCATTTCTGCAACAGGTTTCTTAGTTTCTCATGTGCTGTGTAATGAGATGATCTTGCAATCCTCCTTATAAAAGAAAAATGGTACGATCCATCTTATACATAACAGCTACTTTCTCTACTTACTAGTACTCTATGTATTTAGAAATATATTCACAAACTACTTGTAAGAATCAGTCAGTAGATTCTTCCAGTACCCAATAACAAGAGTAGGAGATGAAGTACATTTGTTCTCTGCCATTAAAAAAAACAAAAAACAAAAAACCTCACTGCTCACCTGAAAATTGTAGTCATGTTTTCTGGGATCCAGTGCATTACTAAGTCGAGTTTAATTTGCTTTGACTTAAAAAATACAGAAAACAATGAATACTTGCTCACTAGAATAAATATCTCAAGTTCTAATACTACCTGAAGAATAATATAAAGACACTGACATTTAAATTAAGGGTAGGAGCACCTGGGTGACTCAGTGAGTTAAACAGCCAACTCTTGATTTTTGGCTCAGGTGATGATCTCAGGGTCGTGAGATCGAGCNGAGTGTCGTTGAGATCGAGCCCTACCTCAGCCTCCACACTCAGAGTGGCGTCCACTTGAGATTCTCTTTCTCCCTCTGCCGCCACCTAAAATAAAACAAAAAATAAAATAAATTAAGGCTAGAAAATCTAAGAAAGACTATTATTGATTCACGAAAGATTATATTCATAATATATTTGCATTGTAAAGCAACTTGTTGGGTAAAGATAAAAAATAAAATGTAAAATTAATGCCACAAAAAAGACCTGAAGCTCACTTCAGAGTATAGATTTTTTTAAGTTAAAAAATGCGTTAAGATAACAGTTTTGATATTTTTAGCTATGTGACACTGGATGATTTACCATTTTTCCTCACTTATAAGAGGGTACGTTAAAAATAATTTTGAAGATAATGGTCTTGTTAAATGAAATAATGTGGATTGGCAAGTATGTCGTAAATCCTCAATGACTATCATACATAAAATTATTTTTGCTTTTAAATCAAAACAAAATTAGACTTCTCGAAACTGTGAACTCCTCTGGTGAATTTCAAACATTTTAATTTTCAGTAACGTTTTGATATGGAGCATTTTAGAATATATTTATTTTCATTATATTTATACTAGCTTAATAAATTAAACATATAATCATTTATTTAAACAGAGTTAAGTGTGGTAGTTTAAAAATGTTATCATTTTTAAAGATGGAATTTGATGGTTGTCACGTTTAAAACAAATTATAAGAATTTCACTGTGATACACCTGATTCAAATCTTTTACCTCTTATTTTTAAAGTAACTATAGTTTATGCTACATAAAATAAAATTACTTGCTGTACTACATAGCTAGTTTTGTTTATTTTGGCACCATATTGCACTTGAATTACGAACATTTCCAGGGAATCACAATGCCAAAATTTTGCTCTTCTAATTAAAAGAAAAAGCGCTGTAAGCTGTTTTATTAGAAATGTGGGTGATA
>NW_023241543.1:0-1361 GCF_002007445.2 Ailuropoda melanoleuca
CCCCGAACTGTACACTTTTTAAAATGGGTGAATTTTGTGATATACAAATAATATCAATAAAAATGAGAAACATGTACATACAAATAAAAAATCACAAGGTGGGGCACCTGGTTGGCTCAGTCAAAAGAGCATCCGACTCTTGGGTATGAGTTCAAGCTCCACATTGGGTGTAGAGATTACTTAAAAATAAAATCTTTTAAAAATAAATAAGTAAATATAAAAAACCACAAGGAAATGATAGCTGTGAAAGTTAGGATAAGGATACATACTGGGAGAATTGTAATAGTTATGAAGCACATAGAAGGGACTTCTATGACAGTTGGCCAAGTTCCATCTTTTATCTGACTAGTCAACCTTATACTGATTTCTTAAGGTATGTATTTGTTTGTTTGGCTTTCTGTATCTGTTTTGTTTGCAATAAAAGTATTTTTTTAAAAAAACTAAAAAAATTCTAAAGCTGAAAAGTATAACTGAAATGGAAAATTCACTAGGTGGACCTTACAGCAGACTGGATGCGGAAGGCAAGTGAACTTGAAGAGAAATAGAAATTATCTAGTCTAAAGAAAAGAAATATATTGTAGAAGAGTGAAGAAAACCTCAGAGACCTCTGAGACATTTTCAAGCAAATTAACATACATCGAATTGGAGCCCCAGAAATTGAAGAGAGAGAGAATGGGGCAGAAAAAACCTTTGAAGAAATAATGGTCAAAAACTTCAGAAGTGTGGTAAAACACATCAGCTTATAGATGTGAATGGCATTATTAACCACCCTTGATGGTATTGACATTTGTAGAACACTATACCCAACAACTGCAGAATACATGGCTCTTTTCAGATACTTAGGGAACATCACCAAAACCATTTGCTGGACCATAAAACGAGTCTTAATGAGTTTGAAAAGACTGAAGTCTTATAAAATGTGTTCTCTGACTACAATGGAATTAAATTAGAATGTCATAACGTACGATATTTTAAAATCTCCAAATATTTGGAAATTAGTGAATATATTTTAAATAACCTATGGGTCAAAGAAGAAATCACAAGCGAAAGGAAAGAAACCACAAAGTACTTCAAATCAAGTGATGATAAAAATGCTATATATCAAAATGTGTCAGATACAGCTACAGCAGAAATTTATATGTAGCTTTAAATGCTTATGTTAAAAGAAAGGTTTGAAATCAATAATGTAAACTTCCACCTTAGAAAGCTATTAAAAAGATGAGCAAATTAGGGGCGCCTGGGTGGCTCAGTCGTTAAGCGTCTGCCTTCGGCTCGGGGCGTGATCCCGGAGTTGTGGGATCGAGCCCCACATCAGGCTCTTCTGCTGGGAGCCTGCTTCTTCCTCTCCCACTCCCCCTGCT
>NW_023241544.1:0-1361 GCF_002007445.2 Ailuropoda melanoleuca
AAAAAAAAAAAAGTACAAGAGTACGAACAGATTTTTCTGCCACTAAAAGCTCTTTACCATGAACTAGGCTGCTGGGGCAGAATTTAACAGTACCGCAATTTTGGTTCTAATGTTAGAAACTTAAGTCCTAATACTCTAATTTTAATCCTAAAATCTACCAATTCACTCTATATTCATTATCCCTTATTTACCTCCTCATTTTTATGTTACCAGGGCATCTCCTCAAACAGACAAGTAAGAGATGAGATTAGCTTTCTCTTCTGTCTTTGCACCTTCCCCTGCTTTGCACCCAGTACACAATAAACGTTAAATCATTGTTTATTATAGACTTACTTAAACTCCTTAAAATTTGTTCATTATTTTGAAAGTCACAAAACAAAAATAGAGAGTCCTAAAGGCTCCATAAAATGAATGCAAATTTTTCAGAAGGAACAATTTACAAATTTGCATATATGTATGTGTATTGTTATAGACATCAGACAATATTAGATGTTGATTGCCTATATATTTAATTTCTACTTTAATTATAAGTAAATTTTAAAAATTGAATGTCAGTGATAAGACTGTGTCTCTTCTTCTTTACAGAAATTATTCTACCCTTATTTCTGAAAAGGGTACATTGGCCAAATAGTTTGCCTTTGTTTGCTTTCAGTAAGTTAGTACAATGGTTTTGGAAAAAGTGTTCTGACATTCAAAGCTCAAAAAACATAATGAAGTATTTGCTGTCATGTTTGATTTTCTGGTCCAAGTAATAAATGACACTATAAATACAGGATTACTTCAACTTGAACAGATAAACTTTTTTCGATCGTCATGGGCCTCAAAATACAAACTCTTATGGATGAACATTTTCGTCTCCCAATGATGATCTAAATCTTCACATTTTAAACTTTGTATCAATTGTTCACTGTGCAAAAAAAAAATGTTTTCTTTCACCTTTCATTAAGCTTTCAAAATTCTTATTATGAATAGACATTTTCTCTCTCTTTGGACCTTTTAATTTTTAATCACTTGTATCAAATGCTGATCATATTTCTGAGAAATGTAAAAAATGGAGCAAGATGGAGTTGCCACATACCTTTTTATCTTTTCTGTGAAATTATTTGGACCTACAGTTGTGGTGACAAGGTTGCTTCTAATAGGTTCTGTTGCCATGGAAGCAGGCTGTTGAAAAAAGCAAGACTCAAGGCCTCCAAGGCTGTGCATGTTTATACCCAAACTCATAAATATACAAATCTTAGTTTTAGGTGGCAAAATATATAAAATGGCACTTGTCGACCTGCAATATTTTTCAAGAACAAAGTTAGGGACGCTGGTACAGTTGAGTCGACCTTGTATACGATCAAGATTCTTCTACGTGA
>NW_023241545.1:0-1361 GCF_002007445.2 Ailuropoda melanoleuca
AAGAAAGAAAGAAAGAAAGAAAGAAAGAAAGAAAGAAAGAAAGAAAGAAAGAAAGAAAAGAGAAAAGAAAAGGGTCTGATGAGATCAGGAGTTGATAAACAAGGCTATTTGGCCAGATCTGACCCACTGCCTATTTTTGTAAATGAAGTTTTACTGGATTACGGCCTTGCCTATTTATTTATGTGTTGTCTGTGATTGTGTTTACGTTACACTGGCAGAACTATGAGTAGATGAAACTACTCAAATGGTCCACAAAGCCTCAAATACTGTCTAGACCTTTACAGAAAAAGTTTGCCAATCCCTGGTTTAGATTTTTCCATCTCTTCTGGAGTCAGTTTTGATCTTAATTTGTTAATTTCTGCTTTAAAAAAAATCCTTTTTCTTCTGATAATTTCTAAGTCTTGTGTTATGGTCAAGTAATTTTGTAGAATGTGTTTGCTATTTTCTCATGATTAGATTGAAGTTATGCATTTTTGGCAAGAATACTGCAGAAACGATGTGCCCTTCTAATTTGAGGTTGCCAGATAAAGCAAAACACAGGATGTCAGAGTTTTAGACAAACAACAAATGGTATTGTTGTGTAAGTATGTCTCCTGCAAGTGCCTTATCCTTTGTACATTATATCAGAGGGTGCATGATGTCTGTATGTCTTATTAGTGGTGTTAACCTGAAGTTACAGTGATGTCTGGGAGCTGTCCACTGAAAGTTACTATTTTTCTCTTTATAGTTAATAAACATTTGGCAGAGATACTTTTAAACCCCATGCAAATATCCTGCTTTTCCTCAAACTTTTGCCCACTAATTTGAGCATCCATCAGTGTATTTTGCTTGAAAAAAATTATTACTGTGCTGTTTTAATGGCAATTTTGTATTTCCCTCATTTCTTCTACATTTATTAGAATTTTTCTATAAGGAAATATTACTCTTCTCTCCCTATTTATTCAGTTATTTACTTTGTTCAGTTTGGACTCATAAATATGTTATTCAGTGGCTTATAATCTAATACTATTTTTTTTCAAAGATTTCTCTGACAGAGTGAGTGAGCACAAGCAGGGGGAGGGGTAGGCAGAGGAAGAGGGAGAAGCAAAATGCCCCACTGAGCAGGGAACCTGACACGGGACTCCATCCTAGGACCCTAGGACCTTAACCGACTGAGCCACCCAGGTGCCCCTCTAATACTATCATTATTAATTTCATTGCTCAGATTGTTCCAGCTTTCTTTATTCGGAGTTCTTTCACATTTGTCTTGTGCCCTTTTACTATGTCCCTCCTTTTTTTGAGCATTTCTTTTTTTTTTTTATTTTTTTTTATTTTTTTTTAAAGATTTTATTTATTTATTCGACAGAGATAGAGACAGCCAG
>NW_023241546.1:0-1361 GCF_002007445.2 Ailuropoda melanoleuca
CCCCTTTTTTTAAATGAAAATGTTCTCTCTGGTTCCCCCATTACTTCTTTCCACAAATATGTTTTACTCTTCTCTATTCTACAAGTTCTTTTATTCACTAGTTTTCCTCTCAAACCACTGTTCTTTTATCACATTTTTTATTGCAAATAGTCTTTAAAGACTAATTTCAGACAAATATGGCCAACACAATATACTCTTTCCTCAAAATATATAAAATCATAGAGATAATTTTTCAGAAGTATCTAACTGAGCTCCAAAAAGAAAAAAAAATTCCAGGTGCCATAAATAAAGGAATATTCCACAGAGGTAAACAAAAATTGAAACAAATAGACTCATGAAACCTGGGACCACACACAGACTGTGAGGTTTGGGACACTGACAAAAGCAGAAGGCCTGGAAACTAAGTCTTGCACCCCACAAATGGTAGAAGGCTGAAACCTACACAAATTTCAATCTCCAAGGATTAAAATTGAGCAATAATATAAAAATATAAAAGGCATACCATTGTTATAAATCATAATTGATTGACATCTATGTAAGAAAGTCTATGTCTGAGAAAATAGACATATAAGGATTTTGAGAGAAATATATTTAAAGTTTTCAGGGATATTAGCACTTATGAAATAAGATTAGACAATTGTGAAACAAAACAGTTATAAAACATAGAAATTATAGAAATAAAATATTGTCATTTAAAATGAAAAGCACACTAGTTGGGCTTGGGCTAAATGATGGACTTGATACAGGCTAAGATAAATTTAAGTGAAATGAAAGATAAAATTAAGAATGTCTCCCATAACATTGCAAATATAAAGAAATAAAAATTTAGAAAATTTAAACAATAAAGAGGACTAACGAAGCCCTGATATTTTTCTAATAGACATTTCTATAGTAAAGACTATAGGACATATTACTTAAATAGACAATGGCTGAGAAAGTTACAGAATTAGAAAAAGAGTTGATTTCTCAGATTTAAAAATGCACTGAATGCCAAGGTTGGATGAAGTTTATTTTAAAAAGTATTTAGTTGAACCTTGGGTTTGAACTACACAGGCCACTTACATGCAGATTTTTTTAATAAAGGCAGTACAGTACTATGAATATATTCTCACTTCCTTATGACTTTCTTCATAAGACTTTCTTTTTGCTAGCTTACTTTTTGTAAGAGTACAGTATTTAATACATATAACATACAAAATATGTGTTAATTGACTGTTTCTGCTTTCCATAAGGCTTCTGATCAACAGTAGGCTATTAGTAGTTAAGTTTTGGAGATGTCAAAAATTATATGTGGAAGAGAAAGGATAAAAACCATATGGTCATTTCAATAGATGCAGAAAAAGCATTTTACAAAGTAGAAC
>NW_023241547.1:0-818 GCF_002007445.2 Ailuropoda melanoleuca
TCTCTCTAAAATAAATAAACCTTTAAAAAAGTAAATTAAGGGAGAGAATGCCTATGAGGCTGTAAGCATCTAAGTAAAGTTGTGGTTGGTACTTGGTACTATGTATTTCAGTGTCTTTGTATATAATAATGTAGCCTTGGGACATGGTAAAGGAAGAGAGGAGAAAAGGAAGCAAAGATGGATGACTGTAGTGAGATGTCAGAGATGAGACAAAAAACAAGGATGACAGAGGATGAGTGATGGCTAGAGTAGGGGAAATGGTTTTCAGTGTGGAGGAGTTATTTTAAGTTCTTGGTCCAACCTTTTGATTGGCATTTCACCACCTGCAGAAAAAGGTTGATTAATGAGCTTTTAAAACTCTCCTTAGTTGTATGATTCTCCAGTATCTAAGCTTATGGCTTGAGGTGCAATATCAAAGATAGTGAAATGGATGGATTGATTGATTTTGCTCTGGAATGATTCATGTGCACTCAGAAGGAAGAGAGTGAGATTAATAGAGAAGTCAGCTCTCTGATCAGTGATTCCCTCCAACTTCACTCCTGTGCTCTGGCTCAAATGAATGTGAAGAGCAGGGAAGTGGCAATCTTGAGTAAGATTTCATGGGCAGATGGTCCTGCTGCTAGCTGGAAACCCTAAATGTAAATATTGTAATGGAACTGGGTGATCAGCTAGCCTGTTGTTTCTGAGAGTGTTTCACAGCTCTGCTGGGTTTTTATTTCCTTATTGAAGTTGTGAAGATGGGGAGTGAAACTCTGGACCCAATTCTGGCAAATTGACCAATAATGGGTAGGTAGTTCTACTCAATCCTTATATTAAAC
>NW_023241548.1:0-1361 GCF_002007445.2 Ailuropoda melanoleuca
TGGACACACCAAATCTACATCTACATATAGAAGAATTTCCTCTAGGACAAAATCTGTTGGTGACTCAAATAAATTGAGCACATGAGAACAAAACCCTTATCAAAGTGGAAAGGAAAGGGGGAGACACAATCTTGCCATAAACTCTACCCCCAGCACAGGGGTCCACAATGGGGAGAGAATACAAAACCCTGAGCTTCTCCCTGAGAAATAAGTGGTTTGAACCCCCCATCATACACCCAAATTTAAAGATCTACACCTCAGATATAAGCCCCCAAAACATCTAACTTTGAAAGCCAATAGGGCTTAGGTTGAAGAGGCCCACAGACTATAGTGAATTGAGAAATAATTCTTAAAGGGCTCCCATGCACAGACCTGAATCTGAATCTAAGGTCCAGCAGAGGGGTAGGTGACTGAAAAGGACCCTGATATTCTGTAAAAGATGCTTATTTGCCTATCTTAAACCATCAGCCTGAGGCTTAGGCACCTAATTTAACACACTTCTAGGTGCTTACTGAAATACTCTCCACAGATAGAAGCCAACTGGTCCCATCTTTGCATTCTCCCCCTGCCTCACCTAAGGTCACTGGTATCTACTGGAAAGCAGTTTGTACACTTGTCTGACACCCTGATTCTGGCATCTGCCACCCAGGGGACACCTCTATATCACCTGGCTCTGGTGACCAATGGAACTTACACTCACATGTCTCACAGGACTGTAACCAATGGAAAAAGAGTTCTTAACTACATACCACCTGTAGGGTGATGCATAGAGACAACATTCTTCTCAAGTGCACACAGAACATTATCCAAGACATATCATCTGTTAGGCCATTAAACAGGTGTAAGAAGTTTGAAATAAAAAGAATCATTTGGATCATGAGGTAAGAAATCAATTACATAAAGAACATTGTCAAATTCACAAATATGTGAAGATTAAGCAACATGCCACTGTACAACCAATGGGTCAATGAAGAAATCCAAAGAAAAATCAGAAACTATCTTGAGACAAAGGAAAATAGAACTAAACCTATTAAAACTTATGGGACACAGCAAAAGCAGTTCTAAGAAGGAAGCTCATAGTGAAAAATTTGATATACCACATAAACAAAATGAATGCTAAAATTGGTATGATTATCTGAATAGATGCAGAAAAAATATTTGATGAAATTCAACGTCTATCTTTGATAAAAACTCTTTAAGTGGGTATAGGGGAATTCCTCAACATGATAATGGCAACATATAACAAACTCATAGATCATCATCATCATATGCAATGGTGGAAGCATTTTCATCACTTTTATTCAGCATAGTATTAGAAACCCTGGCCAGAGCAATTAGGCAAGAAAAAGAAATAAAAGGCA
>NW_023241549.1:0-1361 GCF_002007445.2 Ailuropoda melanoleuca
CCTGCTTGTGTTCCCTCTCTCGCTGGCTGTCTCTCTCTCTGTCAAATAAATAAATAAAATCTTTTAAAAAAGTAAATGTGATGGCTTATAAAATGCTAAGAACTTCTGGATTCTTAGCAAGAGAGACAGTATGATAATCTCCTTAATGAATTGGTAATTTGGTTACCAATTTTTTTCCCAAAAGGGGCAAAAGACTATCATTCTGTGCTCAGAAGAAGGCATTTCATAGAGTACGCCCTTTTTCATGCCCTCAACTCTTCTGAATTGTTGCACTTGGCTCCAAGTGAAGGACCGATGAGTGCAGGTTGCAAAGAGAAGCCCATAGAGAGAAAAGAGAGCTCTGGCGAAGGATGGCGAGTCCCCGGCATGTGTAACCACAAGCCTTCTTTCATGTGGGAGTGAAAAAAACGTAAAGGCAAATATCCAAGTGATGCCACGTGTAACCTGGAAAGAGACAGGCTTCATGAACATCCGATCCTACTTATGCTCGTAAAAGCAGAACCAAATATATACCAAAATGACTCCCAGTTAATATGATGTGACACCAGCCCTGTGATGGGAAAATCTGGGGCGTTCCGTGTTAAAATGCAGTTTGTTTTCGGCAAGAAAGGATAGGCTTAAAATAGGAAAGGTTTTTATTTTTCACTCGTGTCACAATCTGGTGTCAGGCTGCTCCCTTGGCAGCTCCTCTCCAAAGAGGGACTCAGGAATCTTCGTTCCTTCATCTCGAACACATGACAAGTCAGGAAGAGAGAGCCGGAGGATCACACATGGTGCTTTAAGAGCCAAACTGAAGGCCGCTTACTTCACTCCCCTGCGTTTCACGGATAACAGCCATAGACGCCCATACCTGCAAGGGAGGCTGGAAACGTAGGCATTCCAAAGGCCCAAGAAGAGCAAACAGGATGAGGAGTGCATTGTGCTGCCTCTACCAGACGACTGGTATCGGGAAAATCACTGACGAAATAAAAAATCCCTAACTTTGATGCATGTGACAATAGACAGTATGTGGCCACTTACTTTACAGAAACAACTAATCCTGACTTTTCACACTGATCCCAACAGCAAATCTAAGTAAAAAAAGAGCAAAAGTCCAGCCCTATTTCTCCCGAGTTCTGTAAAAGCTCAGTAAAATTGTAAGATTTACGCTGACAAGACAGATCTGATGGTGATAAATCAATCTTCCACCCCATTAAGGTCTATTACTTTGTATCTCTCAAAGTATTGTGCTCGAACCCAAGGTAAATTCATTTGGTTGAAAAAGAAACTCAAATTCAACCATTTATTTGGATGTGAGTTTCAAAAAGAAGAAAGAAAGGCAGCAAATTAATTGTACAAAACAGCAAAACTAAAAAAAAAAA
>NW_023241550.1:0-1361 GCF_002007445.2 Ailuropoda melanoleuca
GTTATATGCAACTAATGAATCATCGAACTTTACATCAGAAACCAGGGATGTACTGTATGGTGACTAACATAGTAAAAAAAAACATTAAAAAAAATAAAAAATAAGCACTTTGTAAATTGCAAAATATCATACACATGTAATTATAATTATTGCATAATTAAAGTGCTGTCATGTGAACTAAAAAAAAAGAAAAACAAGTCAAACTATGTAGAGACAGGATGCTTTTTTTTTTTTTTTAAAGATTTTATGTATTTATTTGGGGTGGGGGGGAGGCACAGAGAGGGAGGGAAGGGGAGAGAGAATATGTAGTGGACCCCAGGCTGAGTACAGAGCCCCATGCGGGTTGGATCCCACAACTGCGACATCATGACCTGAGCTGAAACCAAAAGTTTGATGCCTCACCAACTGAGCCACCCAGGAGCCCTGAGATAAGATGCTTGTAAATAACCTTGTTCTTATATTTACCATCCTTTTCTATCTAGTGTTAAGATTAGCTAATAAAGGCATTTGTATAGTGGTTTTTCTGAAGGTGCTGGGCTGTATGTGTGTGAGTGTGTTAGTCATGAATCTACATGAATTTTCTGTACAGCATGCTATGTGGTTAGAAGAATCATAATTTGCAGCATGTATCTATGGTATGCTCGATCTGAGGTAGGGCAGTCTCTGATTCTCTAGAACAGATTTGCAACAATGACAACATTGTTAATGTATTCAGTGGACATTATGTTTCACGTGTGTTATACAATTGAATCTTCACAACAGGACTATTAAGAAGGTATTAGCCTCATTTAATAGATGAGTTAACTGGTTTACAGAGGGTGTTAAATTGTTTGGTATCTAGAAGAGAGTTACTCTATTGATCCAGTCTGTCTGACACTGGGATTTGATTGTGATGCATACACACTAACCACAGAACAATATGTTTTCAAAGTATGATACCTGGCTTCAGGTTAGCTCCAGCCAGCTCAGGAGAGCAGGTTGTGTGCATGTCTTTTCAGCAGCCTGCTCCTTGATGTCATATGGATAGCATGAGATAGGCCCTGAGAGGACTATTTTATCATGAGCATAGCTAAATGGTGCAAATCAGGGCTTTTATGCTTCAGGGAACCAGTTTACCTGCACACCACTGGCAATAAATATCTCGTGACTGTGCCACTGAGTGGCCAAAAAATAGGAGTTCGTTCTTTTTGTTCTTTTGAATATATTCATAAAAATTCATCTTTGCCTATAACTATTGGCTTTACTAAATCCAAAGCAAATCAGTTTTTAAAGATCATTTAAATTAGCTGTTCAGGGGCGCCTGGGTAGCACAGCGGTTAAGCGTCTGCCTTCGGCTCAGGGCGTGATCCCGGCGTTATGGG
>NW_023241551.1:0-1361 GCF_002007445.2 Ailuropoda melanoleuca
CAGAGATTAAAAGGGAGTGAGAAAGAGAAATTTTGCTGTTGACTAGTGCCTGGCATGACAAAGAATGAACAGTGTGTGAGACCTGGTAAGAGAGTCATTTAAATGATCGCTCCAGATCACTGTCCCATCATCTTGTCAGTGGTGATCTGTATTTAGACTCATAATGAGCTGAGAGAGACAGACTAGGGAGGAGTTAGCCTAGTGAGAGCTGATTTTCACCCTCCCCACAAAGACACACACAAACACACATGCTCCCACATATTCTCCTTTGGCCTCTCTCATCTGGAGCATAAGTGTAATGTTTTCAGCCTGTCTACTTTAGTAGAATTGATAAGATAATATTTACAAATTGCTCAGGGAACCATGGAAGTTATTCTACTAATATAAAATATTTTCCAAATATGACATTTGATTTGAAAGGTTTGAAAAGTACCTGCATACACTTGTGGGGTTATTGTAAGCAAGTTATACAATTTCAGTTCTCAGGAAACAAGAAGTAGAGCTGTCTGTCTCTCTCCATATATTCTGTTTTGTTGATTTTACAAATATTTCAGCATTGATTACAAAACAAGCAACGTGCAGGGATATGGCATTTAGTTTTGTTCTGCTTTCAATCATGGATGGAAGTAATTTATGACCCCTGTGCATTCATTCATTCATTTATTAAAATGTACACAATTTATCCTGCCTGATGTTCTAAACACATTTTTTCCCAAGGGCACCCTGTGCTTCAGATACTGTATTAACCGTGGGTATACACAATTCAAAAGGTAGGATCTCGGCTCTTGAGATCACAATATAATGTGAAAATAGATGCGGAAACTCAGAAAGATTTGTGTAAACATAAAAAACACAGTAAAATAAGATAGTTAATGGAAGTCATTATTGGGAATTCCGAATTACTTAGTTCTGCTCAGGGAGTGCAGGAAGGCCTCAGCAAGGAGATAGGAGTAACTATTGAAGGAAACAAACAAACAAACAAAAAACTCTCTTCCAAGAGAATGAAATAATAAGCACATTTCAGACTCAAGAATGAGTATAAGAGGCTCAGATGCATGGAGTTATAAGGCAGATCTGGAAATCTCTAGTCCTTGGTATGGTAGGTGGGTAGGATCCAAAGTGGAAGGGGCATGAAGACAAAGAGATTGCAGGAAATTGCACCTTGTTCACACTGCCTAATAGGGAGCCACTGAAGCATGTTAAGCGTTGAGGAATGATGTGGTCAGATTTGCATTCAAAAGTAATTGGCCAAACAAATGAACAAGCATCAATGAGATATGATGCTCCATAAATATTAGTTAATGACAGTGTTAAAATATTTCTAGAAAACGTCTTCTGTATATGGTAATTAGAATTCTTCA
>NW_023241552.1:0-1361 GCF_002007445.2 Ailuropoda melanoleuca
GGTCGGGAGTCCGGGCAGGCACGTGTGTTGGAGGCCAGGGGAAGGGGGCTCCCCCTATCGGGTCCCCACACGGAGGTACCTGCCCACCCCAGGCAGCGGGGTCTGAAGCACAGGGCCCTGCTCCCAGCCTGCAGTGGTCAGCATTCACCCTGAACCCACTGCCCGCCGGACCCGCGTCCACTGAGCTCCCCCTACATGCCATCCCACAGGGGCTGGAGGACAGCCGCGCTGGACGTCCGCCCACAGGCGAGCCAGGACGGCCCCTACTGCGTCCGCACAGGCAAGGCGCACGGGAGAGTCCGTGCAGCACAAGCAGACATGTCTGGTGGCCCATGTCTGCCTGTTTGCGTGTGCATGGCCACGTCCACCAGGTCTGTCTGCATGGCCGAGGCCTCCCTGATGCCAGTCACGCCCAGGGGGCTGGGCGGAGTGGCGCGGTGGGGCGGCATGACCCCAACACCCTGGGGTCAGAGGGCAAGCAGCAAGGTTTCTGTCTGGCTGGCAGCCCCTGCCCACCGTCCCCCAACGGGAGAAGTGCAAGTCACCAGAGGGAAGAAACCCACTCGCAGCCCTGCCCATCCACAGCCAGCCTCAGTGTCTCTGTGGTGCAGGGACAGAGGGCATGACCAGCCAGCTGGGAAGGACCCTGCAGGTGTAGAGAGAGGTGGGTCACTTCCCGGCCAACTCTGCAGCTCCTGCACCGCGGGGTGACCACAAGGGGCGCTGAGATCTTACCCTCACCCCACCCACTGTACCCCAGACTGTTGCCCTTCCCAGGGGAGTGGCTGGGCCCAGCTCCCAGGACCCCGCCCTCCGGCTGTTGGCCAGGGCACTTGCCCCACCTGCGGCCACGCGGGCCAGGAGGGCCAGCATCCGCGTCCTGGCCTCTCAGAGGTGCCAGGAAGCGGCTGCTTGGAGATGCTATGGCTACAGGGCCTGAGGGCAGCATGTGTTCTCAATAGCCAGCTGGTGTTTCTTCGACGCGTAATTACCAGCTGGCGATGCGGCCGGCCTTCGCATCCAGGACCCAGAGTGCTTCCGTGGCTGCTTCGGAGGCTCGGGCGGCAGCTTCCTGTTCCCCATCTCCCACCCCCAGGGCACCCTTGCAGAGCACAGCCCCTCACCACTGGTCTGCAGGCGCTGAGGGGAGGCGGGGCTGGTCCCCATTTGGATGGAGAAAGCTGACAGCCCAGCGTCCAGGCAGGGAGGGCCCAGCTTTGCTGGGGGCACAGGGAAGTGAGGGACACAGAAACACCAGGCCCTTCCCTCTATGACCACAAGCAAAAAGGGAGTTAGAGGTTGTGGGGGAGGGCCCTACCCAGCCCCCACCCGCTCTCTCACTCATGCCTGCCTCCCACCCC
>NW_023241553.1:0-1362 GCF_002007445.2 Ailuropoda melanoleuca
CATCTCCAATTCATCCTACTTAACATTTTTTCCCTTCACACTCTAATGACTCGCATAAGGGTTACTACCTTCTCCGGGATGCCTGATGGTCATTCAGTCAGCATGTACATGTGAAGAGAGTAAAATTTAAACACAGTCAAAATTAACTTTGAAAAATACCTTCATGAGACATAGACAACTATGTAAAAGCCCACACTGACAGGTCAGACTGGGACAAACATGACACAGTGTCACAGTGAGTCCAACATGGCCCGTGATCTCTCAGGGTTAGACGTGATGGGTGTGTCATGGCTGGTATCAGGTGCAGTAGCTGGCTTACATTTAGGGGCTATGTGAAACGAGTAATACGTATCTCTTAATCCTAAAAACACACACAGTGTGGCAGGACTCACACTCAGCGTCAGAGGAACATGGGCATTGAACAACCAGAGGAAGTGACCAACTCAAATCTTCCTTCCCCAGAAAGGAAGGAAAACCGGGACAAGAATATAAATAGAGGCCCACAGAACATATGTCTCTATATCCGGAAATTATAAGTCAACCAAACAAACTGTTACATAAAATGTATTTCTTCTTTCTTCCTTGACCACTAGACTTTCATAATAATGGCATGGAGGGAGGTGCGCCTGTCTGGCTCAGTCCGTTAAACGTCTGACTCTTGACTCTTGATTTTGGCTCAGGTCATGATCTCAGGGTTTTGAGATCAAACCCCATATTGGGCTCCACACCTGTTGTGGAGCCTGCTTGGGATTCTCTCTCTTCCTCACCTTCTGCCCCTCCCCCACCCTACTCACACACTTACACACTCTCTCTCTGCCTCTCTCACTCTCTTAAAAAAAAAAAAAAAGAGGCCTTTATGGATAGGTTCAAATTGCGAACTTTGAAGACTCCTTAAAGTTTCGTGCCAAAGTGTGGCAGAGAAGAGAGAGGTCATTCTCCAGCCACACCTCTCCTCATAGGCCCAAAGGGACAAGCCCATCCAGAGCCCATGACCACACTCTCTAGACTTCGCTATAGCAATCCAGGACCCTGGAACTCCCTACCAAAAACCCCAGCCTGGTTTTCTGGGCCTGTGTAGGCTTTGCCCCCATACTGGATTGTATCACTGGTGTGCAGATCCCTATCTCCACAGGGTGACCCAGCGTGTGAGGCGAGAGGCCAGATGTGCTAACCTAGATGTTCGTACACTTATGTGTGAGACCCCCGGTGGAGCAGGAGGAGGCCACTCCTGCTCAGATCTGGGGGCTCCTGTACCCCTCTGACTTACTAGGAGGCCTCTGTCAATCTAGTGGAGTGGCAGTTAGAATGCCCTCAACTGTTTAAACTATTTCTTTTTTTTATTCCTCTGCTGACAGTGTGCGG
>NW_023241554.1:0-163 GCF_002007445.2 Ailuropoda melanoleuca
AGGTTTTGGACCGTTGTGTTTTCATTTTCGTTGGTCTCCATAAATTGTTTAAATTGATTTTTGATTTCCTGATTTATCAGGTCATTCCTGAGCAGGATGGTTTTTAGTCTCCAAGTGTTTGAGTTTCTTCCAAATTTTTCCTTGTGGTTGAGTTCCAATTTCA
>NW_023241554.1:365-1062 GCF_002007445.2 Ailuropoda melanoleuca
GAGTATGGCATTCAAAGCCTTTGATTCTTTGCTTAGTTTTTGCCATGGTGTTCTAATTCTGATAGTGGGGTTTTGAGGTCCCCTACTATTAATATTTTTTTATCTATATGTCTCTTTATTCTGGTTAAGAGTTGTCTTGTGTATCTTGTTTCTCCCCTGTTGGGGGCATATATATTTATAATTGTCATATCCACTTGTTGGATACATCCTTTAAGAGTAATAAAGTGCCCTTCTATGTCTCTAACTATAGTACTTAGCTTAAAATCCAGTCTATCTGATATGAGAATTGCCACCCCAGCTTTCTCTTGAGGTCCATTTGCGTGAAAGATGGTACCCCATCCCTTTACTGACAGTCTGAATGTAACTTTAGGTTCAAAATGAGTCTCTTGTAGGCAGCAGATGGATGGGTCGTTTCTTTTTATCCAGTCTGCAACCCTGTGGCATTTTATGGGAGCATTCAAGCCATTTAGATTGATAGAGNGTTTAGATTGATAGACATTATTGAGAGATATGATTTTAATGATGCCATGTTGCCAGTAAAGTGTTTGTTTGTATTTGTTGTGACTTTCTGCTCTGTATTACTCTTGGGGCCTTTTTACCTTTATAGAACCCCCCTTAATATCTCTTGTAGGGCTGGTTTCGTGGTTACAAAATTGGTTAATGACTGGTGATTCTGGAATGTCTTTATTTCTCCATC
>NW_023241555.1:0-1362 GCF_002007445.2 Ailuropoda melanoleuca
AAAAAAAAAAAACCCTAGTACAAAACAGCTTTCCACTTTTATTTTTTGTCTAAATTTAGTAGCAAACTCTGTATTTGGGGAATTCTGCAGCAAAAATTCTTTGCAGATAGCTGAAGTCTATCTTTGCAGATAGTGAAGTCCCAGCTGGGTAACCTCTAAGCTCCAAACATTTTAATGAGAAGCCTCCTACCATTTTAAAGCTCCCTGCTATTTACTGGGTATAGTCAAAAACATCTAAATGCTCTAATTTTTATTAAATTTTCAAGCTAAATCCCTTATAAAGAGTTACCTACCTACTGGGGGTCCCTGGGCGGCTCAGTGAGTTAAGCGTCTGCCTTCAGCTCAGGTCATGATCCCAGGGACCTGGGATCAAGTACCTGGGCAGGCTCCTTGCTCAGTGGGGAGTCTTCTCCCTCTGCCCCTCCCCTCACTCATTTTCTCTCTCTCTCAAATAAATAAAATCTTCAAAAAAAAAAAGTTACCCACTTGAAGTTATCAGACTCTGCTCTCACAGTAATGCTAGAGGGAAGAATACAGTCTTTACCAACTGCAACATTCAACAGAAATATAGTAAAGGCCAAACAGTAACCACATCAAAAAAGTATGACAAGTGAAGTTAATTTTAATATTTTACTTAACCCAACTGATACAAAATATTATTTCAACATGTAATCAAAATATAACAATTACCAAATTCCTTCTTTCCTTCCATTTTGGTAGTAGGTCTTCAAAATTTGATGTGTATTTTACACTTATGACACATCTCAATTCAAATGAGTCACATTTCCAGTGCTCAATAACCAAATGGGGCTCGAAGCTACCATACTGGACAACACAGCTTTAGAGGCCTAAACCACCCAAATAATCCATATATTTTAGGAGTGGGGATAGGGCAGAGATCCTATATAGATCTGTTTAATTTGCAGTTAATAATAAACAAGAGCTTTCTGAATTTTTTTCTTGGATACCAGAATTTCTATATATGTTTACCATATGCCAGATTCCTGAATTATAATAACTGTATGTGAATATAAGCTAAAATGTTACAACCAAATTCCTTTACCAGAATTTCACTAATTTCTCAGTTTTTATTTATGTAAATATTACCTTTAGAAATGGAAAAGTAATATTATAATATTACCACCATTGCTTAATATTAAGCGATGCATAAGGAGCTCTCCTTTTGGGATCTCTCTACTACCATAACAAGAGAAAGATACTCTTCTCTCCTGTAAAACTTATACTGCTCATTGGTTTTTGTTAGAAAAAACTTAAACGTCCACGTCAAGGTTGGTATCTGACAAAAAAAAAAAAAAAAAAGCTGCACCTGAAGACAGCTGACATATGTTATAGAGACTTAAA
>NW_023241556.1:0-1362 GCF_002007445.2 Ailuropoda melanoleuca
TCTCTGCCCTTCCCCTCACTTGTGTGCTCTCTCTCTCTAAAATAAATAAAATCTTCATTAAAAAAAAAAAAGGAATGCAAATACTCGGGTCCTATCCCAGATGTATTCAAGCAGACACTCTAAGCGTGGGGCCCAGAAACCTGTGTTTTCACAAGCCCTCTGGGGGTTTCTGATGTGCACGCAAGTTTCAGCATGGCCTGTCCCTGCATCTGGGCTGTGAGCTCCCTGCTGGCTGGGACTGCGTGTCATTTAGTGACTCCCAGAACCTGGCACACAGAGGCCATGAGTGACCATGACATGGCCTCACGGAATGCTGGTGCACTGCTGAGAACTGGGACTAGTGCCTCACAGACATGGCCTCGCCTTCCCACCAGCACATCGGGGCTCCCAACATCCCCCTCTTCCCTTCCTTCCCGTGGCCCTCTCCCTAAATGCTCACAAAGCCTCAAGGCCCCCTGTCTGGCCTTTCCCAGAAAGCCTTCCCTGAGTCCTACAGTGGCCTGTTCTGCCTCCCATGTCCCTCCACAGACACTGCCTGAAGCTTCTGGATACCACACTGGGTTCACACCTGGTCCCACCCTCACTGAGATTGCTCGAAACAGCGGGTCCCTTCCACCTGCATCCTCCATGCGCTATTTTGCCCCGCCCTGGTTTGGGCTCACAGGAGCCCTGGTGCCACCGGGTGTCGGCCTCAGCATCAGCAGGGCTCGTCAAGTTGCGTACGTCCGTGAGTCCTCGTGCCAACATTTATAGCGTAAACCATTCACACCACTCTCCTGCTTTCCTGACCTGAGGATAAAGAAAAAGAAGAAGACCTTTCACGAGCTGCAGAGTTTTGTCCCCCAGCTGCTCCAAGCCTCTTGCATGCTCCTGCGGGACGTGTAGTGGTGGGTGTGCTGGAAAGACCCTGCCAGGCCACGCTGGCCTCTGCTAACTCATGACATCTCAGGGATTGGCTTTTACGTTCCTGCCCTTGCTGGTGCAGCGGATGTGGCCCTGACTCCTTCTCTCCAGCCTTGGACCGGAGCCAGCCTCATGCGGCTAGGCTGCCTGGGTCTGAGTCCTGGCTGTGCTGCCCAGGACAGGTTACTCAACCATTCTGTGCCTCGGTTTCCTCACCTGTAAAATGGGCCCGTGTAGTAAGGCTTAGCTCTTAAAGTTGTTGTGCAGACAAAATCGGAGAGGACCTGCCAAGGGCACAGGGTACGGCTCCCATGGAGGAGCCCCCAAAGCTCTTGGTCACGAGGGGATGGCACCTCCTCCCCCGGGAAGCCCAGGGAGGGGAGAAAGGAGCTGGGGAGTAGAGGGCTGGGTTGGCCCTGGGACCCGCCTCCTCTGTAGCCTCCCTGCCCCCCCCGCCCC
>NW_023241557.1:0-1362 GCF_002007445.2 Ailuropoda melanoleuca
TTATACGCAAATAATGAATCATGGAACACTACATCAAAAACTAAGGATATACTGTATGGTGACTAATATAATATAATAAAAAATATTATAAAGAAAGAGTTAATTGCACCGTAATCAATTTTTAGTCTGAAAATACTTTATTGTAAAGAACTTTATATAAAATATTTCCTATACATAATGGGTCAAATTTGCATGAGATTTCAACTTAAACCTCAATTTTTTCTTAAAAAGCTTTCCTAAACTTACAAAATATGAGTGAGTTCATATCAATAGAGGATGGATGGTGACTCAGGTATACTTAATTGCTAACCCCTAAGATGGAGGTAGGGCAGGGGACAGAAGTTAAAAAAAAACCAGGGTGTGTGAAAAACCAAGAGAAAATTTAAATTCTAGCTGTCAATATTTTTTTGAAATGACTTTGAGAGGGCCAGAAAAAGGAAATACACTAACTAGGTAAAGCCATTTTAGAAGCCATTCTCTTAAGGGTAGATTGGGCAAGGAATGAAGTCATTAAAATAAAAAGTTAAATATTTATGCTGATAGCCAAAATGCTTTTCAACTAGTTCATGACTTTACAATGCTATGGAAATAAAGCTCTCAGCTTTATTTTTCAGCTTTTAAAAATTGACAGTGTGGGGGTGCCTGGGTAGCTCAGTCAGTTAAGTGTCTGCCGTCGGCTCAGGTCATGATCCCAGGGCCCTGGGAATGGAGCCCCACATGGGCTCCCTGCTCAGCAGTGAATCTGCTTCTCCCTCTGCCCCTACTCCCTATGCTTGTGTACACACTCTCTCTGTCTCTCAAATAAATAAATGAATAAATAAAATCTTTAACAAAATTGACAGCAGGGACAAAAATTGTGTTGCTTAATGCTACCTACTTAAAATTTTATTAATTTCATAAATGTAATATAATTGCACAGAGTAGCCACTAACCATGTATTAGTTTTAAATTACAATTAAAGACAGCTGAATATACCCAGTTCACTCAATTTCCCTAATTACATTTCAAATTTTCAGTAGCCACATATAGCTAGTAGCCACTGTATTGGACAGTGCAGACATTCCACATTTGCAGAAAATGCTATGAGGGTATGGAGGAGAAGCTAGAAGAAATGCTTTAGCAAGTGATTGTGCCAGACGCACTGTTGTGATTAAATCCCTTATGCAAGGAGCTGTTACAAAGCAAAAGACAAATGCATGAAATGGTCTTAAAGGTTCCACTGTACATGCACAAAATCTGATCTTCAATTCTGAAAAGTAGGGATAGAGTTTGCATTCCTTTTTCCCAATGTTTCTTTTCAAAAGTTGGGCCACATATACTTTAAAATTTACACACACACACACACACACACACACACACACA
>NW_023241558.1:0-4563 GCF_002007445.2 Ailuropoda melanoleuca
AACCCTGCATGACGAACCTTACCTTTGTTTACCCCACCTTCCTGGGTGGAGCCTGCCTTCCCCACACTCTTCTTCCTTCGTTTTAGCTGAGGATGGTCTGTTCGCCCAAGGTCTCACCACCTCTGAGTGACTCTTCCTATTGTGAAGAACAAATCAAAAGAAATGTAGAAAGAAAATTAAATTTCCTTACGACTTGCAGCCCATTGACAAGCACTTGGGACAGGCAGAGTGACCTTCTTCTAGGAGCTCGGCTACCTCAATATTAATACTTGCTAGAGGAAACAGGAAACCTTAGCCTGACATTAGCCCAACCCCCAGGGCCCTGTCAGTCCCCTTTAACATATAAAAATCCCTTTGGACACTTCCTTTATCTCTACCCCATCCAAGTTATAGGTTAGCAATCATCCTCCAAGCCCGTGGCCCACTGATATTCTTCTGAAGGGTCTCATGACTCATGCTGTACTAGACAGTAGTAAATGAGCTCATCTTAGCACCCGCTAGGCCTCCAAGGGTCCTAAAACCCTTGCTTCCAAATTCCTTAGAGACTTAGGCTATCCCTAACCCCACCCCAACTTCAAAGTGTCAAATTAGCCAATCCTCACAACTGCACTGCGGCTCTTTCTGCCCACGGGTCCTGTCCCAGGACATTAATAAAATCACCATTTTTGCACCAAAGACGACTCAAGAATTTTTCTTGACCATTCAGTCCTCGTCCCCAGCATCCCACATTTCGCACCAATCCCTGCATCGCTCCCATGTACATGTGAGATATCCATGCTAATAAACTTCTGTTGGTTTTGCTCTTGGTAATCTGTCTAATGCTGTAAAGGCCATAGCTGAGAAGGAAGGAGAGAGAAAAAGATTGCTCCTTCCTCTTTACTGTTCTTATAGTCTGAATCTCTAGTAGCGATGCCAGTGATGTGGGAACAAAGGCAAAAGAAAAACTTAAATTTCCTTATGTCCTCCAGTACATTGACCAGAGATGAAACAGGTAGGGGGACATTCCTGTGGGATCCCAGCTGCCTCCGTGTTGACAATTTGTTAAGGACAAAAGGCAATATTAGCTTAACATTACCCCAACCCCCCAGGATCCTGTAAGTCTACCATCATATACAAAAATTCCTTTGGAATCTTCCTTTGTCTCTACTCCCCAAGGTATATATTGGCAATCATCCCCCAGGCATATGGCCCACCGATGTGCATCGGAAAGGTCTTATGACTAGGGATCGATTAGACAGTAATAAATGACTTTTTCCTAACACTAGTGAGTCCCCTCAAGGTCCTGGAAACTTTACTTCTGAAGTTCCTTAAAGACTTACCTTCTCCCTAACCCCCTCTCAACTTGAAAGTAGGTCATGGGCCACTCCTCATGACCCCAGTGCAGCTTTTTCTACCCACGAGTCCTCTCCCCTGCTTTCATAAAACCACCTTTTTGTACCAAACATGTGTGAAGAATTCTTTCCTGGCTGTCAGTTTCCAACGCTAACATCTTTCCCACGTCATCTGCGCTGGGAGGGTGA
Organism: Ailuropoda melanoleuca; assembly: GCF_002007445.2. NCBI lineage: Eukaryota > Metazoa > Chordata > Mammalia > Carnivora > Ursidae > Ailuropoda > Ailuropoda melanoleuca. Next base: position 1,521 of record NW_023241558.1, read on the forward strand.
TGCACCCCAACACCATGAAGAAAGACGGTCCTTCACTAGGGAGCCTCCCCCCTTACCCTAGGGAGCTCCTTATCTGGCTCTTCCTCTGTCTCCTTTATCATATCCGTAGGAAACTGGTCAACCATCAGTGTTTCCTTGAGTTCTGTGCGCCACTCCAGCAAAGTAATGGAACGAGCAAGGGAGTTGGCGGAAGGTCAGATTCATAGCCAGGCAGTCAGAAGCGCAGGGGACAAGCTGGACTTGCAACTGGCAACTGGACTGGAGAAGTCTTGTGTGTTTGTGGTGTGTTTTCTCCCAAAGAACTGAAATCATGGAGCCGTGAAACACTAAAGCCTGAGGGAAGGAAGCACTCAATGGGTATCAGGAAGTCATAATTTCCTCACAACTTCTTTGAGGAAGTTATCGCTTCTTCTTTGTGCCTATAAGTAGGCTTGCTCTTCCTGTGTCTGCAGGGACACGGGCTTTAAACAGTGAGTTGGAGAGCGTGGGTCTCATCCCCACCGGGCACGAGCGTGCACCTTCCAAGCACTAGGTTCCCTGTCCTCTTTCCTAGGGCTCGGAACCCTTCCCTGCTGCACGCACGCGGCGCTGGCCTACCTGGCAGAGGAACAGCAGCGTGGGTCTCATCCCCACCGGGCACGAGCGTGCACCTTCCAAGCACTAGGTTCCCTGTCCTCTTTCCTAGGGCTCGGAACCCTTCCCTGCTGCACGCACGCGGCGCTGGCCTACCTGGCAGAGGAACAGCAGACCAAAGCCTCTGAGCCTGGCACTCACCACTGCCTCTGTTCTCAGCGGGTTCTGGACCAGTAAGTACAGGACAAAGAGAAGGATGGGATCTGCCAGTCAGAGGAACAGTCATCTTACCTCACATTCCTCCTCCCTGGGCTTCAGGTCCTTCAGAGAATTGTGAGACTCAAGTCAGAAGATGGTTTAAAAAACAAAAAAAGGACCAATGAAATCTTAAAGGGCACACTAAGGGTCTAAATGGTTGTGGGTAATAATTTTGTTCTTATGGCTTCTATTACTATCATTCTCTCATTTTCTTCCCTCTTCCTGCACAGGAAAGATGATGCTGGGTCTTCTGGGACCCTTTCCTCTCCTCCTGTTGCTGCTGGGATCATGGGGGCCAGTGCACCCACTTGGTGCTTCGGCTCAACCCCGCACCAGGGCCCAATGGTTTGCAATTCAGCATATAAGTGGAGGTCCTGTCCAGTGCAACAATGCAATGCGTCGTGTCAATAATAATAATCAGCGCTGTAAACCTCAAAACACCTTTTTGCACACCACCTTTCCCATAGAAGAAAGGAGGGGAGTGGGAGAATTACAGGGCCAAGAGAATGGTCAGAATAACTGCCACCGGAGTGCACGTCGTATCGGCATGACCTACTGCAATCTCACTGGAGGGAGATTTCCCAACTGCCGCTACAGAACCACTCCCCAGAACCGGTTCTACACTGTTGCCTGCAACCGTCGTCAGCCGGGCGACCCTCCCTATCGTCTGGTTCCTGTACATTTGGATTAAGGCTAAGGTTTCCATTACTTCCTCTCTCACTTGGTGCAGGTTCTTTCATAGTCTCTTCTGCCTTTCTTCTCCTTTGTTGACTTCCATGGTTCCCATAGAAGAAAGGAGGGGAGTGGGAGAATTACAGGGCCAAGATGCGAGATCAGAGTTGGGGATAAAAACAAATAGGATTCTTTTCTGCTCTGGCGCTCTGTGTGTTTTGATGTCAGGCACTAGGGAAGAGGGCAAAGAAAGACCCAGGCCCCCTATTGTTAATCTTGAAACTTCTGCCAAGCTTTGTTGCATTGCATTCACAGCAATAAAATCACTTTCTGCTGCATCGTAATGACCTTGAGTGTGTGTGTTTGGGATCGCTTGCCCGTCGTTGCCAGCCGGGGGCCATCTAGATTGCATTTGCTGACATTCTCTGGGGAACTATTTGGGCCCAGGTGACGTTTGCGGTTACTCCTCAATCCAAGGCTTCTGCCAATTCCCCTTCACGGTGTCCCTGGGACTTTGGAGCAAGAAAGTGCCTCAGTCCTTCAAACTCTGCTCAAGGCTTTTACATATTTCCCTTGAAAAAATGGTCTACGTTTATGTGGAGGTGGCACGGATAGCTCACAGACTGTGCATAGTACGTTCACACAGGTTCTAACCCTGACAACCGAGGGATCTGCTAAACAGGTCCAGGCACCCCAGTGAATTGACAGGGTATAGCTGGGGGTCTCTCAAGATTCTGTGCTCAGGATTCCTCTGTCTCCCTCTGCCTCTCCCCTCCCCAAAATAAATAAATAAATCTTGCGAAAACTTGAGCTACCATAGGATCCAGCAATTCAGCTTCTGGGTGTTTATACACAGGAATTCAAGTCAAGATCTCAAAGAGATATCCACACCCCTGCATTCATTGCAGCATCGTTCACAGTAGCAAGATAAGGAAATAACCAAAAAGACCATCAACAGAAAGAAATCTTTTTTTTTTTAAGTTGTATTTAAGTCACCTCTACACCCAATGCGGGGCATGAACTCATACCCCACGATCAAGAGTCTCGTACTCTTCTGACTGAGCCAGCCAGGCCCCCAGAAATGAAGGAATTGTTAAATTTCAGTGGCAGGTTAGTGAAAAGAAAGATGTTAATTTTCTTCCCTGTGAAAATTAATAAAAGGAAACCTAGTTTAGAATGACTGTGGGGGCCAGCAGGGGGCGCGCTGGTGCCCTACCACTCTCACCAATTACAGCTCCAACAGGAAGGGACAGCTTTGCAAGGCAAACTGCTCTACTAGCCCAGCGGGAAGATAGGCTTCTCCCCTCTGCTCCTGAGCAGTCCAGCCAGTTTAGACCGTCACAACCCAGCCAAGCAAGCTACTAACCTTCCAACTCTCAGTTTACACTTTCTGTTTACAACAGCCTTCTAAACTTCTTCCTTTCCCCTAGAAAAAAGTGCTCTTCTCTTTTGTTCAGGCACATGCCTATAATTTTGCTGTAGCTTGCTTGTCCCTGGTTACAATTCTCTGCTATTCCTGAATAAGCCCATTTTTGCTGGT
>NW_023241559.1:0-1362 GCF_002007445.2 Ailuropoda melanoleuca
GAGCAGGAGCAGGGGGAGGGGCAGAGGAAGAAGCAGACACCCCGCTGAGCAGGGGACCCTGAGATCATGACCTGAGCCAAAGGGAGAGGCTTAACCAATGGAGCCACCTAGGCGCCCCTAAGTACTTCAGCTTTTAAGGGTTCCCCACGTATGAGGAATCTCTGTGAGGATGACCAGCAAAATGTGGCAGGGCATCGAGGGGGAGCTGTGGCATTGGCTGAGGGGTCTACACTGACCCCCAGGGGAAATTTTGCTCCCAGAGTGATAGGCCATCCCTGTGGAGGTGTGTGGGTCTGGCCCACTGCCTGGGCTCCCGTCCAGCCTCTGCTCTGCCAGCTGGGTGAGCCTGGGAGAGTTACCTAATGTGTCTCTGTGTCTCCATTTCCCTACGGTAAGATGGGATGTTAATAGTACCTCTTCGAAAGGTTATTACGAAGGGGCACCTGTCTGGTTCTGTCGGTAGAGTCTGAGACTCTTGACCTCAGAGTCGTGAGTTTAAAACCCACATTAGGCATAGAGATTACTTAAAAAAAAAAAAAAAGATTATTGTGAGGATAATGAAATAAGACATGTAAAGCACTTGTAACACGTTCTAGCATATTCTAAGTGCTCAATAAATATTACTATTACCATTCTGATCGTCATACTCAGCAACAAAGATGAACAGGACACAACGACAACCGTACACAGGCAGGCCACCAAGGACTCAGGCCTCTCAGGAATAAAGGTTGGGGTCTCCACAATCTCATCTGGCAGAGATGGGACCCAGAAGCTGGGGGACCAGCAACAGGTCATGGGGACAGATGACACATGTCAGTTCTAGAAACAAGAATGGCAGCCTCTCCCCTGTATTTCTTGCTTGCTGTGTCACATACAATGTTCTTCTTTTAAAATGTTCTTTAAAATGTTTAAAATGTTCTTCTTTTTGTAGGTAATGTAGGCTTTTGGTGTTTGATTTTATTTCGTCCATAGGTTGTAGAATATTAAGGCAGTATGTAGTTCAGACGTGAACATACTCAGCGTTCTTGGACTCAGAGAGCGGCCTCCATCCCACATCACTTCAGAGCGTGGTGCATTGTCACCTGTTGGGAATGGGACAGTGCATGTGTGGTTCACAGGGGGCGGTCACTGTAAAGTAGGGCATTTGAGGATGTGACCATGGAAAGAACGGTGTTTGTGTGTGAGCGCTGGGCAGCCAAAGGGTGGACTGCAGTGACTTGGGGAACCCCACTAGGATTGCTGATGCTGGGGCGCCTGGGTGGCTCAGTCGTTGGGCGTCTGCCTTCGGCTTAGGGTGTGATCCCAGCGTTCTGGGATCGAGCCCCGCATCAGGCTCCTCCGCTGGGAGCCTGCTTCTTCCTC
>NW_023241560.1:0-1362 GCF_002007445.2 Ailuropoda melanoleuca
GAAAAAAAAAAAAGTTTTTCCAAACTAATAGGTTAAAAGCTATGAAATAGTTAGTAAACAGAAAAAGATTCCAATGTACTTTATTGGTCTAGACAAGTACTAGGATTTATTTTCTCCCATAGCTACTTGAGTAAAATGTGTACATTTATGATTTGGAAACTAATTAAGCCATGCAAACAATGCCGATCTGCCAGTCATCTGCTAGAAGTGCTGAGAGCCTTCACTCAAGCTCCATTTTTTAAAATGGTCTTTTAAAAATTCAAACGCAAGACCATTCTTCACAACACACTTAAATTGCCCCTCCCCCCGCCCCCATCTGTGGGTTGACTTACCCATGCTCAAGAGGGGTCCAGAGCAAATGATCCTTCTTCTGACTTATCATCAGAAGATCAGTAGCAGCCTAATGTTACAGCACCTGCCTATGTCATTCACCTCACCTCCCCTCAACACATAGAAATTTTATCACCTCATATCACCGTCATAAGAAGGGTGAGGAGAGTACCACAAGATAGTTTGAGGGGGGGACATGTTTATGTAACTTTTATGACACTGTATTGTTATAATTGTTCTATTTTATTATTAATTATTGCTGTTAATCTCCTACTGTGCCCAATTTATGACTTAAACTTCAGGGGCACCTGGGTGGCTCAGCCTTTAAGCTTCTGCCTTTGCCTTGGGTCATGATTCCAGGGTCCTGGGATCAAGCCCCGTATTGGCCTCCCTGCTCAGCAGGAAGCCTGCTTCTTCCTCTCACACTCCCCTTGCTTGTGTTCCCTCTTTTGCTGTCTTTCTCTGTCAAATAAATAAAATAAAAATCTTTAAACTTTATCCTGGGTATGCATGTATAGAAAAAACATAGTATTTATAGAGTTTGGTATTATCCATGATTTCAGGCGTCCACTGGCAGTCTTAGAAAGACCCCCCCCACATAGAAAAGGGCTCCTTAAACATTCTCCTTTCCTCAGTGAAGGGTGAGAATAAAAAAGGAGCCCCAAGGAAGGCATTGGAAAAGATGCTGATGTAGGTTTTATTATTGGAAAACACAAATGAACAGCAATTTACTGAAATTCCCTGGAGATATTATTTTATATATATTTATACATACATGTATATATAGCATATCTATACGTGTGTATACATATATACGTGTGTGTGTGTGTATAGCAAGTATCATATATGTATATCATACTTAAACTATACTTCGACTCAGGGAATTGATAATAGAGTGCCAGGTAAAATTTAGAGTCTGCTTGGCTTGTGTATTTTAAATTGATAAATAATATGGCTCAATTTTAAGACATACTTAAGAGCTGACTAAGAGTATGACTAGTAAAATCAGAACAATTTACACCTGAAATTCAA
>NW_023241561.1:0-1362 GCF_002007445.2 Ailuropoda melanoleuca
GTCCCTGCTCCCCCAGTCTCATTCACTTAGTTTGGGTGGGACCCCAAAATTTCTCCTCCTAACAAGCTCCTAGGGGATGCTGTTGGTGGTGGTACTGGTCTGTGATTACAGTTTACCTTTAGGCAAGTTGGCTTTAATCCCTACCCCATTCATGATTAAGTACTGAAATTTAAAGATTAATTTATTTATTTGAAAGGGAGAGGGGGAGAGAGAGAGAGCGTGCCTGAGAGGGGGGAGGGGCAAAAGGAGAGGGGGGAGAGAGAGACTTTCAAGCAGACTCCCTGCTGAGCACGGAGCCTAATGTGGGGCTCAGTTCCATGACCCTGAGATCGTGACCTGAGCTGAAACCAAGAGTCGGACGCTCAACTGACTGAGCCACCCCACGCCCCCTAAGTAGTGAAATTTAAAGGTGTATGTGTCTGAGATGAAATCAAGTACAGATTTAATTTCTTTATTTATAGTCAAGTTACATTTTACTTTTCAGAAACATATTTCTTATGTTTGTTTTGACTGTATATGCATCTAACTAGGTTGAGTTATCTGTAAAAGGATTCTTCTGATTTGTGTATTTTTTGACTTTTGTAAAGATATTTTAGCAGCGTTTAGAATATTTAGGAATGACTGATGTTATTGGTGACCTTGTCTTTATTTTAGGTTTTTATAGCTTATCAGACTCTTCAGAGAGAGAAGAAAAAGTTACAAGTAAGTGATATCTGGGCTGTGATATTGAGTCATACATAATTTAAAAATTAGAGTCTTTATAGTAAGATAGTTCTGACCCTCAGTTTTAATAATTCTCCATGTGATCCACGTATTTAACCTATTTTACTACTGGGGGTTTTAATAAAGAGAGAGAGTGAAAAATTCCACAGATTTTACTTCTGGTAGGGATGAGCTTTTTTGAGTTTGGATCCCTGCAGTGTTTAAGATGTTTGGATTTAAGGCATGTTGGCCTCTTTCAAACATGCTTTCTGGTGTCTCTGTCTGCAGGTTGCATCTTTGTTTTAGTGGTAGAGATACACAACCTTCTAAGCTTTCCCTTCTGTTTTTGAAATACCTGCAGACATCTCTGTTCCTTATCATTCTACCAGGGTTTGAACACAAGCATCCTCTCTCTTTTTTCCTGAGGCTGCTGCTTGTAAAGCTCTTGGTGAAGTATGTAGAGAGAGGGGAAGCCATTAAGCTCTTCTGGGTGACCCACCTCGGCCCCACTGTGTCGCCTTGTTCTGTGGCTAAACATTTCCCACCAGGTATCCCAGGTGATAATTCACAGGTCAGAGCTAAGGGGAAGTATCACTCCACTTCAAACAGTGCCATCAGTGTTGTTTTTTTTTTTTTTTTTTTTTTTTTTTTTTTTTTTAA